>NC_068313.1:24202102-24334602 GCF_025860055.1 Xyrauchen texanus | reverse complement strand
AAGTGAATGGGTTCCAAACTTTTGAAGCTTCAAAAATCATGTAAGTCAGCATAAAAGTAAGAATCCAGTGATTAAATCAATATCTTCAGAAGCGATATGACAGGTGTGCGAGAGAAACAGATCACTTTCACATTCTTCTTCTTGTGTCTTTATTGATTCACATTCTTCATGCATACTCCCTCCTACTGGGCAGGGAGAAGAATTTCAAGCATAAAAGGACATAAATATTGATCTGTTTCTTACCCATACCTATCATATCACTTATGAAAATATGGATCAAAACACTGGACTCATGGATTAATTTTATGATGCTTTTAAGTGCTTTTTGGAGCGTCAGAATTTCGGCACACATTCACTTGCATTGTATGGATCCAAAGAGATTCAATATTCTTCTAAATATCATAATTTACGTTCTGCAGATGAAAGAAAGTTATACACATTTGGGTTGACATGAGGGTGAGTAAATGATGAGAGAATTTTCATTTTTGGGTGAACTGTCCCTTTAAGCTCAATCGACTGCATTAACACAAAAAATTTATTTCGACTTGTCCCTCCTCTTTAAAAGCAGATGGTTTACTAATGGTTGTAATTGTAAGAAGCAGTGAGTGAGATTTCAAGACATACCATGGACAATAAGACACCTTTAAACTAAATCTTTGAGTCAAGTGTTTTGTTTATTGAAATTCTGCAAAGTCAAATAAATCCAAATGCATGCAAAATGTGAATAAATCGTAACAAAATGCCTGTATACTCACCATTTAAATATCTTCCTTTTTGCTTTGTAACCGTATAGTTCTCTGTGCACACAGCACCATAAATCAACTTATACATTTCTCTTCTTACATTGTTCAATTCTACCATAATATTTCAGTACCTCTCGGGTAATCATTAAAACCATGCAAGTCAATTTGCTCACACTGTTTATTTACAGTCAAATCCATTTCTGTCGCTGATCTATGGAAGATACAATGAAAAGTATTTAAGTGGTTTAAAAGCGGGAAATCTTGGAAATTTGGTACACTATCAGATCAGTGTGCTCACATGTTTTTGTGCTACGTTAATTTAGCTCTCTGTCTCTTTCTCAGAGCAGTGAAGGTCTACTGGGGCTTTTCTGTATGTGCAAAGGCGTCCCAGCGTTAATATTCTCAGTGTCTCAAGCTTACAGAGAGTGAACTCTCACCCCTCCCCACTGCTGCTGCACAGAGATAAAACTTTCTACTCTACCTTTTTTCAGCAGAGAATTACACGAGCAAGTCGATAACACTGCCACAATCAGCTTTTACACAGAGGATTGTGCTCAGGTGAATAGCATGGCACTTCTCTCTATGCTGACAAACAGACAGGACCATACAGCACACCTGTGGGACTCGGGGAGACCACTTCATTCTATTGTGAACATGGCCAATGAAAAGAAATATCCTATCAAGCAATGCTACAGAAGAGAGGTATTTGTCTAGCTCTCTCATCACAGTGAAGCTAGTTCAATTACATTATCTTGTGCAAAAGCTAGTTTCAAGGCATTCTGTTGGCAATCAATCAATCAATCTTTCAGCGTGTATCTTGATGTTCTTTTTCAGGTCTGGAAACTCTGACAGTTGAGAATACCACACCCAATCCTCTATCTCTTCTTGTGCATGGACGATACTGGAACATCGAACTTCTACCTGACATAGGACAATTGAAGGCATTTAATGATTAGTCACAAAAACGTTCATCAGTCAGCTGAAAATCATCATGAGTCATCTTTCCTATCTGTTAATTGTCAACCACTTGAAGGGAAAGTTCACCCCAAAATAAAAATGATGTAATCTTATGTTCACACTGATGTTGCTCTTCCCTGTAACACAAAAAGAACTGTTGGCAGAATGCTAGCCTCAGTCATCATTCACTATCACTGAATCCTTTTTCAATACAATGAACGTTAATGGTGACTGAGTCTGTCATACTGTCTAACATCTCCTTTAGTTTTCCTTGGAAGTACTAGTTTTGGAACAATATGAGTAAATTCTATACTCAACATGAGTAAAATTGATAACTTAAAATTCCTCACTATACAAAAATTTGCATAATTGCCTAAATATATATATATATATATATCAGCGCTATATATGCAGTATATATATATCAGAAACTCACAGCGCTCAGTGAGTTTCCACATTGGATACATACTGTTTAAAATGGCAGAGAACATCACTGTTTCTATAGTGAAAGACATACCCCGAAATAGAGAGGAAGACCCCACTTGGACGTCTATATTCCACTGAGAAAACTGACCTTCAGAAAGCTGTATGCATCTCTGATTGGTGTGGCAACAGGTGATCCCACATGCTCCATCTCTCTCTCTCTCTCTCTCTCTCTCTCACACACACACACACACACACACACACACATCCATCCGTCTATCCTTGTTTATCCAATGACTTGTTAGAAACAGCACGTAATGCTATTTCAGAAGTAAACATTTAGAATTTCTAATGGAGGCTTGGACGCATCATTTGTTTTGAACCAGCAACGGCAGATTCTGATCCGTCGCGTAATAAAGCAATTCCATACACAAATGCCTTTTTATGACCGTACTCAGTTTTTACTAATTTTGTAAAATGTACTTGTTCATTGAACTGTTGTATTTAAGCAATATCACACTCGCAATCATGCTGTATGGCCCTACATCAGCACTGCTGTGATTACCTACAGCACTCGGCCTGCAGCCTCGTGCCTGCGGCCAAATCACAGCAATGCTGATGTAGGGCCATATCGCACTCTTGCATATATATAAATAAATCAAATAAAACATGCTGTTGATTAGACAAGCTCCCTTCAAATAGAAACCACATTCCAGCAGACACAGATTCATTCAACACGGGTTCAAAATGTATGCATAATGCATTACAGCAATACAGTTGAGACAAGCAATACAGATGAGACGATAGTGCCCCAATGTACAGGATAGAGCTTGATTCATTGAGCCTCTCCCTTTTTCCAACACCCTTGGAAACACTGCAACCTTCTGTCCATCTATCTTTAACAGATATATATATATATAGTTATCAAGAAATTGTGTGTGTAGGTTAGATTTATGTTCAAGCTTATGTATACACTGGTTGGCCTAATCGCCATTTTGTGAGGCTGGTCGTGAATCTGGAGAGACTGTGAACCTGGGATGCTCTGATAGGGGATTCCTGCAGGCCATATTAGATCTAGGGAATTTTTGTCTTCCAGTAACAGGAATTACTTGATTACTTGTAAATGGGGCATAGCTTCCAGCAGCATTTGAGTATTAATTCCCACCCAGACCCTGAGGAGAGAGAGCCCTCTCTAGAGAATGGAATACATATTAAAGAGTTGAGATCTTTTACACCATAACAGCAGTCGATATGACATATACTATGAGGGTCTGATACATAGATCTCTTGCCGCAAATGTGGAAATGCTGAGCAAGGCAGAGATATTTTTTCATACTGAAAGGTGTAATCAATTATTCTTGACTTGATGTTAAATATATTTTTACATTTCTGATTCTCAATCTTGATATTTAATTAATAAAATGCATTATATTGTTTATTTCAGATCACACAGAATGGTAACACTTTACACTAATGTTGTATGAGTTAACATTAGTACAACACATTAGCTAACATGAACTAACAATGAAAAAAAGTACAGCACTTATTAATCTTGCCTAATTTTAATTTTTAAATTGGATATTTTAACAGTAGTTATACATTATGATCTAACATGTACTGACAATGCACAATTTCCATAAGGATTTATAAATGCTATACAAAAATAGATAATTGTTAGTTCATGATACCTAATGCAGTAATTAATTTGAATAAGTACAGCCACATTGATAAGTTTTACCCATATAATTTAGCTGTAAATTCATAAATATTTTTGCTAATGGAAATTGAATCTATAATCTGTGTAATCTGATTACAAAGTAATTAATTACTGTAAACTGATTATTTTTTTTAAAAGGTAATGCAACACATTACATTTTTTATTTTTGTAATCAAATGAAAGTTACTGACTTTCAGTTAAGTTAATTTCTTTTAAATACATGGGTTACACTTTTCCAAAATAATATAATTTATGTAGAATATATTTAAAATGAATTATGTTCACATGTATGTCTGTTTGCATTTTGGTTACAGCTGAAGGGTGTACGCCTCATACTGAGTCATTTTAAGGAAGAAATACGACAATGAACAGATGAAACGAAAACATTATTTTGAAATTGTTGAGCAGAATTTAATATTTTCTGTGAAAAATGTTTAGAAAGTAACTTACAAGTAATGTAATTAGTAATTTGATTAATAGTAATCTAATTACCATTTTTGAAAAGTAAGTAGTCATTTGTAGCAGATTGCTTTTTTTAGTAACAAGCACTGTCCATAATTGCAACTTTTGGTGAAGAGGGAAATGTATCTAATGAGACTACAGACTGTTACAGGTATTTGTTGTTATGTCTTCAGAGAACACAAAATGGGCTGCCAACATTTAATTGTTGTTAAATGAACTGTATGGTCAAACGGGGAGATTTGTTTTCCAAAGACAGTTATTTTATGTGTAGTTATCATGTAATTACATTGTTATAAATGGAATTTAAATACAGCTTTGTCACCGGGGATATTTGCCTCTCCTTGTCCTATATTACAGTCTGTTCTGACACACTGCCATTAGGATGCCTGGGTGTTTAGGCTTTTTTTAGTTGATATTTCCTAAGGTCTGTTCCAGTGGTCCCTGCCATCTGGACCCAGCACACCCACAAACAGGTTAAGGTGGGTGCCATTCCCATGGCCCTGACTGCCTGTCACTATGCCAGTGTGCTAATTTACAGCCAGCAACCCCCTGATCTTAACCTGCCTTGCCAGCCAGCAACTCAAGGGTGTGAAGATGCCAACAGCATGCTCCGCTGAAGACAAATCAGCTTCAAACCCTCATAAAACACCCAGAGGTCATGACCTTTTCAACTTTTCAACCCATTACCACCACCGATACACCTCCCCCATCCCATTACCCTGCCTCCCGCCATGCCTACCTGATGGCCCACTCAGGCACAAACACACAAGGGAAAACATCTCCAAACAAGGTAGATGTCTCATCTGAACTCACCGTACAGGGAAAACTATTTGCATGCCCACCCTCTGTTTCAGCTCTTGGGACACAGCAGGGAGGAATATGAAAGTCTGTAGTCTGTGAGTAAAGCAGCCCAGGTATCTCAACACACTGTATGACGTGCAGAGAGGAACTGCTGGAGTACAGTGGAGCAGCACCTCATTCAACTAATGGTTCTGGAACAACAGGAGGCCAGCAGCAAAATGGGTTTGTCTGGCATTCTAACCTGTGTCTTGTCTTTTTGTCTGCTGAAAATGAGCACATTTTCTGTTCAGTGCAATGTGCACTATTTTCTAAGCTAGAGTTGTCTTCCATTCACTTAAACTTTCGTCCATTTCAAAATGGAACGTAGAGAGAAGACTGTCCCTGCTTTTCTCTCTCTCTTTACACTGTACAGTCAGAGAGATGGGGTTTGAGAGTGTTGACTGGGTCCTCTGTGTCATTATCTAACAATGACTCTCAGCACTCTTGATCAGGAGCAGAGCCACCACAATAGGCTCTTTGCATTATGCTGTATCAGAGCCCAGATGAGCCAAGCATGACTGCCAATCCAGGAGGCTGTATTTGGCAGCTCCTTGTTAAAATTCTGTGAGCACATAAAACGCTTAAAACATTTGTCTTGGATTCATGGCCAAAGACGTTATTGTTTCTGTCGAAGTTTTGGACTCATGAGTGTATGGACACAGAGATGACTGTGCGTGCACTATGCTGCAAGCTCAATGTTCATGCCTGATCAGTCACTGCAGATAATCCACTCCCTGAAATAAACTGCCCCATTAAAATAAAATGTTGCCCATATAACGCATAGAAAATGTTGCATAATTTGGACGGAATCCCAAGCAGGATAAGAGGCTGGTGCAGTAAGATTATTTGCAGTGAATTATAATTTATTCACAACCTTATAAGACCAAGCATCCTGAAATGAAAAATTCCCCTCATTATTTAATAAACAGTTATTCAAATAGGCCTATCCATGAATTACTGTCCATAGATTTCTATTTCAAAGCAGGTTTTCATGTGGTGGGGTTGGGAGTGTGTGTGTGGGGGGGGTGCAAGGAATCTTTTTTTGAGTTGCTATTGTAAATCTCTTTAACTATTACTTTAACACTGGACTGAGAGGGAAGCATGCCCCTATTCGTTTAAAAACGTCACTGTATGCGCATGTATCTGGACTCGTAGACAACATCACGTTTTTAAATGCTTGCGCTCAGTCGCGCGCTCGGCTCTTATCGGCCCTAAATCCCAGTAGCGCGTGCTGACATGAGGCATGCTGGGCTGAGCGCGTTTTGCCTATGCATTAGCCATTTATTTCGTCTGTCTGACACCTCTCCAACATAAAACCGTACGGCGGAGGTAAAATATCTCTCTCTTGGCGAAAATAAAGCTTTGTCTCCCTCCTGATCTATAGGATATAAAATAAAGCCACGGCTTTGATGGTGGCTTTACCTTATGCAGGGATTGCTTTTTTGTGCACACAAAAGGCAATGAAGATGAATGAGGAGGGATTGCCCGAGCCTTGTCTCCCGTGGTCCTTTAGCATCACCCCCGTTTTCTTGCGTTCACTTCAGACTCTCGGAGAAGTTAGTCAGGGAGCTTTATTATTGATCCGAGGAAGTCGATCGCCATGAGAAGTGATGTGTCCGGTGTGTCCGGTCTGTTCATATTTTCTGTTTCTAATCTTGGATTACATTGATCATGCGTTTTGTGGCATTATCAGTTTATTTAAAATGTGGGCTATTTGCAAGTTATAAAACAATAGGATGGAAACTAAAGCATTTTAAATAATCATCACAAGGGGAAAAATAGATTAAGGTCTTGTTTTGCATGATATTTTTCACCACGTCAACTTAAACTAAACCTATTGTTTCCGTCGCCATTCTCTTCTTGGGACTACCTCGTCCCTGTTCATGCCATTAAATCTTGTTTAGAAGTTAATAATTTGTTCGGATGGTAGACTACATTGAAGTATACTTAGGCTATCTGCAGTCTTTGTTAGTCTCAAAACTACATTTCCCTTACAATAATTATTTTTTTTTTTTTAAATACAAATATTGTTAAAACATTTTTTATCTATCGTTATTTATTTATTGTATTTAGTTATTTACCGCATTCAGTCCGGGGTTGTTGATATCAGCAGCTGTCAGGATATTGTGCTCTTGGAGCTTCAGTGCAGATATCTGCTCTTGTTTAGAAGCTATCTGCTGATTTTCAGCCCCGCAGCCTGTCCCCCCTAGCATTGCCCACTGTGCGATAATATCTCAAAGGGAGTGGTTATCACCACACATTATATTATAATCATTAGTGATCCTGGCCCTTTCACCCGCACTGCAGAATAAGCGCTGGGAACCATTAATCTAAACTAGAGCGACCAGTCTCAAAGACTGCTCGTTTCCATTCTTACCCAGCGGGGAATAATATAATAATTTCTCGTCACTGCTCTTTGGTTGGCTGTATCTAATGACATAATGACGTCGATTTTGTTGTAGTTTTTTTTAGTTGTTTAGCTGTATCTAGTACGGTTATTATGTTATATAAGATTATAAAAATGTTTTGAATTTTATTTAATGTCGATGTTTTAGGCCTATAGCAATCAATCTGAAAAAATATATATCGTGACGAGTCATCATCGTGGCGATTTCTTGCTTTTTCTCCATTGCTTCGTTTGCTCAATAATTTGTCATCCCCAATCGCAAACACACACACACACACACACACACACACACACACACACACACACACACACACACACACACACACACACACACACATGTTGTGTTTCCATGTTTATAGGGACTTTCCATAGACATAATGGTTTTATACTGTACAAACTTTATATTCTATCCCTAAACCTAACCCTACCCCTAAACCTAACCCTCACAGAAAACTTTCTGCATTTTACATTTTCAAAAACATAATTTAGTATGATTTATAAGCTGTTTTCCTCATGGGGACCGACAAAATGTCCCCACAAGGTCAAAATTTCGGGTTTTACTATCCTTATGGGGACATTTGGTCCCCACAAATGATAAATACAGCTCACACACACACACACACACACACACACATATATATATAACATTTTTATGGCCTATATTATATTTAAATTATTGTATAACTGTTTGCAGAATTACTCTGATCATAGTGTAGCTTTAGTTGTCTGGTAAAGGCAAATTTGGATGATATATTTTTAATCCTCAGTCTGGAATGCAAGGCAGAAGCGGTTGTCGTGTCTTGGGTTGATTATCGGGTTTAGGGGAGAAATAACAGCTGTGATGGGACTACGAGTGAAGATCTATAACCTTAATCGAATGTCTCTTGCCAGTCTACGGCAGATTTGGAAACTCAGGAAAATGTTTATGTTGAGTTGTTAGCCAATACTGACGCCATTGTATTATGCATTTTTGACTTGGAGTAACTCAGTGGGGTTCATTTGAAGTGGTCACGTCACGGTTGCACTGACAAGCTGATAATTACTGAACACCTGATTTACACGTCAAGTCAGCAATTTTTAGATTCGTAAATTCATGCACTCTTGTAATAATTTTGGTTGGAGACTACCAACGGGCTTTAAAGTTCTGCTGGAAGGAATATAATTATAGATGTCTTGCTTCAGTCGTCCCTGACCCCTTAATCGGCTTGGACGGGGTCCGGCCGGGTTTGGTCGCAGCACATCACCACGAAAGGTTGACACAACGCGGTCCTGGAGCGCCCACATGCCTATTGTCCACACTGCGAAAATAAAGACATTCTCATGAAAGCAAATCAAGACACATGCTTCGCTGCAGTTATATTTAAATTGCCCTGTCCTCACCACACACACCCAAATACACACACATGGCGTGGTAGGGGCATGATAATGGTATTAAGCTCAGTAGGGCATGGTGCCATGACTGGTCTTATTATTATTATTATTATTATTATTATATTGCTTAATTTTAATTGAGCAGTTATAAGTGCAAAATAAAGTGAACATTACAGGCTTTAAACCATGCTTTTATGTTCTTTATTTTATCACAACAGTTTGTCTGTGACATAATGGCGTTCCCTAATTCCCTATGTGGCTTTACATTTTTTTGTTTCTTCTTATGTCTAGGTCCCTCTTCTTCACCCCGTTTACTTATGAATACCAAAAAGAATGCACAATATAAAAAGAAAATATAAATGTAAAATCGGCAACTAGTTTATAATGTATGGGCTATAATATTTCTAATATTTTCTTATTTGTACACTCATAATTGAAATGTTTGCACGTGTTCTCTTTTACTTTTGTCCTTACCTATACTATACTACAGAGCATGTTACAAGCAGCTATTCCAGATTTCATGATTAAAACGCGTAAACGAACTGGCAGCGGTGCAGAGCGATATGTAGGGCCCAAGGCCCCCCCAACCCCCCCCCCCCCCCCTGATCAAAAGCCCGAGTAAGGGGTAATATTTCTCACTTTATAACCGGAGTCACAGCGTGTCTATACGGCCAGCGATCACACACTGCCTAGGCAGGGTTAATGTGTCGTATCTGCAGTATATGACTATATAGTTCGTCTTAAGAGGGGCGACAATAACAACAAATAGACTAAAATCTTGAATTCTCTCTCTCTCTCTCTCTCTCTCTCTCTCTCTCTCTCTCTCTCTCTCTCTCTCTCTCATTCTATCCCTTTCTCTCGCACGCGCCCGCGCTCTAAATCACACACACACACACACACACACACACACACACACACACACACACTGTGTGTGTGTGTGTGTTGTGTGCTTGCCTATATCAATAAACAAACAATCGAATAATACCAAATGCATTTTCGATAGGTGAGGAATTCTACTGCTTGTCAAACTATTCATTTTAGATGTAGGGCCTACTCCAGATTATTGGATTCTGTTATTCTTAGTTGTTTTTATTTATTTATTTTTATTATTCATTAATTTATTTGCAAGCGATGACGGTGATCCTTGTGAACTTGCTGTGTCCAACATCATATGCTTCTAACTTTTGTGTTAAAAGTGGCAAAATCAGGGATATCTTTCTCTTTTTACAAAATGTGTTCATATGACAACGAACGTTACAGAATTTCTAAAAACTATTAAGGTAGGAACAGTCTGATTCATTTACGCTATCTTTCTTTTTAGGTTTAGCGCATTCAAAGCTCCGCAAATGACCGTTCACTGAGATCAACGAATGTAATTTGACAGCCATGCTCTCTGCTGGTGAGAATGTTTCGATCGATAGCTCCCTCTAGCATTGCCCCATCTCCAGACTCGTCGGGTTTTTCCAATCGGCCAGTGATCCACCTGACGATACCTCTCGTTGAAAACGTCATTTGCATCATGGATGAGTCAGCTCTCTTGGTTATCAATCAGCTAACAGAATCTATAAATTTGCAAATCTGTTGCTTTCCCGTATTAAAATATTGGTTAAACTTTCCTCATAGAATAGACATGAAATAGGGTGGTAGAGAGTATCTGGAATTAAAATAACTTGCCAAAAGATCGAAAGTTAAAGGTAGATTTTGTTCATGAAATTATATGTGATTGTTCCAAATCTCGATAAACGAATGATAATGATGTTGATGGTGATGATAATAATAATAATAATAATAATAATAATAATAATAATAATAATAATAATAATAATAATAATAATAGTATAGTTGTTACAGATGTAATAATAATAATAATTACTATTACTATAAATTGCCTATAGCCTGAAATAATGTAATAATGTAGCCTATGTACTGAAATATGAGATAATAATCTTATTAATCTTAAATAAATGTTTCCTTTTTTTATTTTATTTTTTACATTTAATTAAAGACTTTAAGTAACCTTTGACTTATCGTTTATTGTTGTTCTCACACTATATTCGTCCCCCATTATTGCAGACAATAATATTAGTACAAACAGAGATTTTGTATGCCATTCAAACGGGGAGAAAAGACCAGTTCTGAGAGAAGGGGGTGGGAGTGGTGGCCGGATAGGCTACAGCAAAAGATCGAGTATGTTCATCTTTTATCTGTTATTCTTCGTGAAATAACACATGTCATCCAAGGGTCCCACAGTCAAGGAGGAGCACTCCCTAGACACTCATCGGCAGCTGTTTCTGTGTGTTGCGTAAGGCCTTTTGCTGCCATAGGGACAGGGTGGACCAGCCCCACTATGACGTTTTACATGAGAAGTGGCCCATATGCACAAAGCCTCTTGGTATTGATTCCAGATTCCAGTCTGGAACATTTGCACAATTTACACTGACAGAATATAAATAGCTGAGATTGTGAGGTTGAAGGGCGCGAGTGCGCGCGGGAGCTAGAAAGACTGTTTTTATGCGAGTGGTGAATGCTGTCAGTGTCACTTATGAAGGCAAATACACCAGGGATTGTGATATACAGTATATATACATTGGTAGAACAAGTATTACAGTGATGCACGTTGATGGACATAGCAATTTCAGAGTTAAGGTTAGGATGCATACAACAAAAACTATAGGCTATATATTCACGTTTGTAAATATTGTAAAATATTGTAACCGTAATTACACGTTACATGTTGAGCACAATTTAATAATTATTAAACAAGAAACATATTATCTATCTGTGCAAGAATATATCATGAATATATTTAGAACAATTTCCATTTGAAATTGTTCTAAATATGATAAGACCAATGCACTAATTTGCCCTTAAATAAATACATAAAAAGCAACTATTGGCTACATTTTCCTGTAAAACACAGGATAATGCTAAAAAAAAATATTGCTAAAAAAAAAAAAAGTTATCAGAGGATCGAACTTAACAGATCTAACTAAACACCATGGTGTTTGGGCCATTAGAGCTGCTGAGATGATAACATCTTGCAAAGTGTAAAGCCCTACTGTCTTTCACTTTCTCACCAAAGGAGGAAGATGTTCGTTGATTCAATTAAGTTGTTAAAAAGGTTAAACCATTTGTCTAGGTAACATTAATAGAGGACACGCGACCAAGTTAGTCAAAAATGAAAATGTATTAAAAAAATTGCAGAATGAAAATTGCACTGTAGCTGTCTTGCGAAATAGTTCTGTTTATATATTACATCTAGAGTCAGTGAATATAGGCAATGAAACGTTTGGCTATCTTTCTTTTGGACTCATATGCAGTGCACCCCATAAAATGATGACAATCATCGCTAAGCATATGGTATTATAAAGCAAAAGTGGTAAGTCATTATTATATGATATCCTTCAAGAAGGTCTCAGGAATCATTCTGTTATATTGTCAGTTTCGAAAAAATATTAGAAAGTTAAAATGTAAAACTGAGATAAACCATGACATGCATGCACAATTTTCTATGTAAATACATAGAAAGAAAAGAAAACTTGCAAACCGAATTTCACAATAGCTGTGCACATTCATCAGCATCCTTGAGATACATATGTTTTAAGAATTGTATAACGCAACTCGTTACACTGCAGCTTTTACAGCATGATACAGAGGCCCAGCCTGTTCTCTTATCTCGAAATATTGCCATATCTACTTATTCATAAACAATGCGTTAATTATCATATGTACCTTTTAATATGGTTCTCTCGTTCCTCGGCTCCACCAGAATTGATGATTATTGAAAAATGTAAAGGAAAAAAAAAAAGACTTTCAGAACACGAAGGTCTGTTTTCTGACTCTCCACATTAACTTAGATATGACAGTTTCTGGGATTTTTGACAATTGGTGTCTTCTGTTCCCTATAAATAGCGCAGAGTGTGCCGGTAAAGCGGTGAGGGGATGGCTAATGGTTACTTGAACGGAGAGCCGCTGATTGGTCTCGGTCTTGCGTGACGTCAGGAGGCTGTGAATAAGGCTGGCTCGTGTGCTTTCAGGAACATGCAGAACACCGGAGGCTGTTCGGGGAGCGTCATCAGTCCTGCAACGAGATGTCACACAAATTCTGTTCACACTAGCATCTTTTACGTCTCTTATCTTACCAAGGAAACACCACGCTGTACGGAGGGAGACGCACTTTTCAAGCATTTGATGGTCTTTCGTCTTTCAGAGGAACCTAAATAGTGGATAAATGGACATGGTAAAGAGCACTCTAATGTCTCTGGACTCGCATGTCTCGTGTGCTATTTCTGTTCAAGACTGGTTACATTAGATGTTTGCTTTTGAAAGACTTTCATTCACATAATCATCACCAATGCTTCACCATGTTGACAACGGCTACGTGCTTCTGCGCAATGATGTCCTCTTTGTAGCCAAGGAACAGTTGGTGTTTTGAAAAGAAAAACACAATCTCTACATTTATTTGCGTTGAAGAGGATGAGACATATTGACTGACAACTGACGCACTACTACCTCATGAGAAGATCCTCTTTGTTCATCTTGATTTTGGACCGCTACAGGTTTCCACGCTGATCGTTCACATACACAAAAGTGGTGAATATATTTCAAAAATCTAATTTCTTGATATTTTCCTGTCGTACCTTTTCGCAAAGACTCTTAAAGGACTTGAAGCACCCTTCAGTATTACGACCATTTCCCTCCCTCTTTTCTGAAAGAGGGAAAACTGAAACAGACTATCAGTCTCAGGTTGTGGACACCACGGCAGTAACTGTGGGAGCACATCCAAAGACGATGGTCCACTGTGCGGGCTGCGAGAGGCCTATATTGGACAGGTTTCTCCTTAATGTTCTGGACAGAGCATGGCACATCAAGTGTGTACAATGTTGCGAGTGCAAATGTAACCTAACAGAGAAATGCTTCTCTCGAGAAGGAAAACTATATTGCAAAAACGACTTCTTTAGGTAAGTTCTTTGATAAATGGAAATATTATAGTTCACTTAATCTTCTATGCTTAAGGGCATTTGGTATAATTGTCTACACGAATAATAGAATAATACAATAATTTTGATAAAATCAAAATATTAATAAAATTAAATCCTACAATTTGATAGATTGTAGGAAAAATATGATGTACCGCTTGTATAGATCCAAATACCCCACCCCAAAACAATAAAAACACACTTTTTACCAAAATGTCATGGTTAAGTAAAGGTTTCACATATTAGAGAATATATATTCTACAATATGTGAAACATTTACTATATTGCTAAAATATTATATATTATAAATTCAAAATCACTCTTTCAAACTGTGATATCACATTTTAATAGACTTTATTTACAGTATAACTTCCTCTTTATTGAACTTAAAATGAAAAGGCTTCTAAATTATCCTTGAGGTTTTCACATTACCTAAAATATTGCAATTTTTGAATACTTTAATTTGATTTTTGATCTTAAGTTCACACCAACATAAAGTGTGATCCCTGTAAAGACTGACTTGTTTGATTCTTTGATTAGGACGCCCATTAATTAAATGCTTGTTAATTTGAATTGTTATGTAAAATGACGAACAGATACACTAATAGTCTGTGTACTCGTCTGCATCAAGGGTTTTAAGGAAATCACACTTTGTTTACAACGAAAGGCAGCCGGGAAAGCCGCAGGGATCAATGCTTTGCCAGTAGTTGAAAGTGTAAACGCGGCCCAGTGGCAGCCTGTCTGCACAGTCGCGTGTGTTTGCAGTGATTCGAGTTAAGATGTGATAAGTGGATTTGAATAATAAACGACTTTGAGATGGAAACCCTCAGACAATGTAATCACAGACCCTGAATCAACAATCTGTACAGAGAATCAGAATACACATTGTTGGTCGCAATTAACTGGTGAGTATTTACTGCAATGGTGTTTATATGGGAGGAATGTACATGTTCTTTGTTATGGGTGATTATTAATGTTGTTTCAATGCAAGTTAAAAGCGCCCCCTCTGTGCATAACTTTACTCATTTGCATGAATGCGTGCATAATAGACCTAAATACAATAGTGGTATTTTAATTTGTATACAACAGGAAAAATAAACAATAAGACTATAGGATTTTATTTGTTAACATTAGGCCGACAATAACAACTGAACAAATAGCCTAATTATTGTGATAAATATTCCCCAATAATAGTAAAGATAAGTATATATATATATATATATGTTATTTATCTATTATATATATGTTATTTATCTATTTTTTGCACACTTGAAAATGTACTCATAGTTTTTTACCTATTAGCTTAAAATAATAGATTATTTATTTTTTTATCATGGTATAATAGCCTAAATGTTTTTTTTTTTTTTTTTTTTTTTTTTTTGGTCTGTCCATTTGCAGGCGCTTTGGAACAAAATGCGCGGGTTGTGCTCAGGGGATCTCGCCGAATGACTTGGTCCGGAGGGCACGAAGCAAAGTGTTTCATCTGAACTGCTTTACATGCATGATGTGTAACAAGCAACTATCCACAGGGGAGGAATTGTACATCATGGACGAAAATAAATTTGTCTGTAAAGACGATTATTTAAGCAGCACGAACGGAAAAGACGCCAGTCTCCTTTCAGGTGAGTAAAATTATTAAAATAATAGGAACTAGAAAATGTTAGTTTTTATACCATATTACCTTTAAAAATAGGCTAATACCAGACTTTGGTGTTCATAAGACACTATAATGATGAGACAAATATACATGGAATACCTGGCTTGAGGTCCTTTATTCAATATAAAATCTCAAAAATGCTGATTTATTTTATTGTCATAGTATTTTGTATATTTTATGTCAAATAACATTAATAATAATAACAATAATAATAAAAATCAGACCATGTCACCATCATATTTTTTACAAAATATTTAATTCTGTTCGTTAAATTTCCATGTTTTGTGAAGTAAAGATTTGCTGCATGATTTTTGTGGCCTTTTATAGAATATTTTCTAATAACCGTTTTCACTTCTGTAGACTCCTTACTGCCTAGATTCCGCTCTAAATAGCCTACCAGCATTTATTTGTTTACTGTGTTCTATTTTCTTGTGTCTTTCTTTTTTAATGTATTTTATCGTTGTCTTTATTTTCCTTTCTTTCTTTATTTTACATTCCATTGTTTACTGTCTAAGACTTCTCCGGTCCTCATGTCTAATTCTGAGGTTTTTATTTCGACTGTCTCCGACGGCCCTTCTTTCCCCATTCAGTTACAGCGTGCAGTGATCCTAGTTTATCGCCAGATTCTCAAGACCAGCTACAGGACGATGTCAAGGACGGGGAAATCGCAAACTTATCGGACAAAGAAACGGGTAACAATGAAAACGATGACCAGAATCTCGGAGGGAAACGAAGAGGACCGCGTACCACTATCAAAGCAAAGCAACTGGAGACTTTGAAAGCGGCATTCGCGGCGACCCCCAAACCAACAAGACACATCAGGGAGCAGTTGGCGCAGGAGACGGGGCTTAACATGCGAGTTATTCAGGTAAACTGACATTTTTAATTTGATTTCTTTATTTTTGTTCCAAAAAAAAATAATCATAATAATTGGGTTCTACAAATATTTATGCCATGAACATACAAGTTGACAATGTGTCTGTGGAATCTAATATAGTGAGTTATTCTGTGAAAAAGTTTTCTATGGCAAGTTTCTCATGGATGTATGTCCAAAATGCCAAGGAGAATAACGCAAGCGCGGCTTCATTGTGTCTTTCCTTTCCAATCCTTTATGCAAGACCATTTGAATTGAAATGAGGACGCTTTTGCTGGCACCTGTAAATTATTTGGAAGTAGCATTTATATGGTTAGCCTTTCATACTTGACTCGAGATATGGAAAGGCAGGCCAGCTGGCATCAGACTGGTGAGAACGATGGGTGTCTTGGCAATGCATCGCCATCACGTTTTGCGACCACATTTAGACATGCTGTGACGGTTCTCGGTCAAGTGGAAACGCAGAAATCTGTCCCTGTGTCTGTCAAAGTACCTCATACTAGGTGGCTTTCTGTGAGAAATGTAGGATGATTTTGTTTTGTTTTTTGGTCGCGGAACAATGACAGTACAGCCGAGGCGCACAGTCGGTGCACTGGCAAATATGTGCCACATTTACCCACACAACTATACCGGATTTGACAGCAGCATTTTAAAGGCCTACATCTTGGTATTTGATTTCGACTTGAGAGATCCGATAATAACACAGATAAACCATTATTATCATTGAAAGCCCCATAATAGATTGGTGCGGTGGAATAATGTCAGAAATTGAGACTGAACATGAGATCAAGTGGAGAGAAGGGGTCGTGAGATTTATAGAGTGGCGAGGTTAGATATTTAAAGCCGTCAGATTAAACTGTAATTAGCTAAACGAATTCAAGGATGGATATATAGATTACGAAATAATAACTGCACAGGGCCGGTTAATATATCGGTAACAACCCTCTTATTAAGTATTAATTAGAGATTTGAAGTCCCCGCTGCTGCCCCCTTAGTCGGAGTAAATGGAGGGTTAAAAGATCATTAAAGTGAGGTTAGATCCAATCTCTAACAGTGATGATAATTAGGACTAATATGATGATAATTGTCACTGCAATGCGAATGCATTCAGACACGTCACAGGCCCACCTCCAGGTAAAGTTTGGAGACACTGCTTAAAAATTGTAAACTTGACTTGTAAACATAAGGCCAGAGTGGCAGACTGTTACAATGACCGTAACAATACGGGTTTCACTTCTAACGTTGTATCATATATTTATTTAAACACATCACCCTAAATTTGAAATGCTGGGAGATGATGTAGTGTACTGTAAGTTTATAATAGACAACATTCTATGTAATTTGGTTCGTTTACTTTGGTCTCTGCTATACAGTGTCCATGTAACTGCGTTTTTATAAGTACTGATTAGTGGTGGTGTAGTGGTCTAAGCACCATCTAAGCACCATAACTGGTAATCTGGTAATCAGAAGGATGCTGGTTCAAGCCCCACAGCCACCACCATTGTGTCCTTGAGCAAGGCACTTAACTCCAGGTTGCTCCGGGGGGATTGTCCCTGTAATAAAGGGCTTTGGATAAAAGCGTCTGCCAAATGCATAAATGTAAATGTAAATGTAAATGATTAAAAGCCTACTAATGCACTTCATACATAGTATGAAGACTAATTATTTCGGGAAGCTTCTTGATTTGTTTGGCCATACAGATGCAATACACACTTTTACTGTTTTTAGTATTGCAATTAATTACAGCAACGTGTAGGCATAATAGAATATGGACACTGTAATTCAAAGTGTTAACCATTTTTAGTTAGCACAATTTAAGTTTATACATTTCCATTGCTATTTGTCCACGTGCATTAGGTATGGTTTCAGAACCGGCGGTCAAAAGAACGGCGCATGAAACAGCTGAGCGCACTCGGCGCGAGGAGACACGCGTTCTTTCGGAGTCCAAGAAGAATGCGAACGCTTGTGGACAGACTCGAACCTGGAGAATTAATTCCAAACGGCCCGTTCTCATACTATGGAGGTAAGGTGTATTTATCTATTTCCAATTTGTTTATTTATTTTTATTTTTCACTTGTTTGTGAAGCGCTGGTTGCATTTGTCTCCCTGGGACACCTTTGATGGTTGTTTGTCATTACACAGAATTAGAAATGTGATTGTACGACAGATATATAGGTTAACCGGTTTTTATTGGACTATTAGATTGTCTCTGTTTTGAATGGTAAACTAATTTAAATGCTGGTTTTGTGTTTAGACTTAGCAATTCTGGTTGTGAAGACATTTATTTTTTATAATTTATTTTCATGTTGTTGATGCTAAAGGTATTGATAGCATATTTCTGTTTTGATTTCGTTTGATGTGTTGTGTAACTGTTGGAAGAACTTTGTACAGTTGCTAGGCCGTATCGTCTGTTTACTTTGTACAGTGAATCCGTATAATTTACTTCGATTGTTTATTATTATTATTATTATATATTATATATTATTATTATTATTATTATTTAGCATTATCTAGTTTAGTTTAATATTGTTGTGTTTTGTTGTGTGTGTGTGTGGGGGGTCACTCATGTGCAGTTGATGGATCATAAAATTACAAAGTTTGTAGAAAATAAAATACATTTAGGTAATGATAGAATGCAGCATAATATTAAATATTATTGTAATAAGTTTCTGAAAACTAAGTCATTGCCCTTAATAAGTTTTTACACACAATTTAATTTACTTAATTCAAATTACGTTAGTTTCATTGAGCCAACATCATTTTATTGAATTAGGTCCATGTACTTTAGTAGTTTTAACAACATTTTGTAAGGTTCATCAAACAAAATGTTCTCATGTAAACTTAATTTGTTTTATTTCTCACATGCAATGGAATGGAAATCCCTTTCCCAGTTTCATTAATGCTACAAAAAGTATTCATGTAGTCCCAATTCAAATGGATTAAGTACACTTACATTTTTACAAATGTAATTGGATGTAATCCAATGAAATCAAGTTGAGACAAAATGTTCTAGAATTGTGTTACTTTAGTTCATTTTAATTAAGTAAACAGAACAACCTGCTAAAAATGTTTTTGACGGTACAATGTGCATAAAACAAGGCAGTTATTGCTATATATGTTCTCATATCAATAACTGCTTGTTTAATAAGTATTCTGCAGTTCAGATACTGTAAAAGGCACACTGTTCCTCACTGTAATTAGTTTCTTGCAAGCTTTGTTCTTCCCACCCAGCTACATTTGTGATTTAAGTGTAGCATGTACTGTGACTAATGTGGCATGTTGAGATTTTTTCTAAAGAACCATTGGCTACATATTCTATGAATTTTTAAACCAGGATTAAACCTAACCCAAACTACTTTTTTTTGTGGATCTGCAGATTATCAGAGCGACTACTATGGTCCAGGAGGGAATTACGACTTTTTCCCCCAAGGCCCACCTTCACAGGCCCAGACTCCTGTAGACCTCCCTTTTGTCCCATCGTCAGGACCCACTGGCACCCCACTAGGGGGCATGGACCATCCTATCCCTGGTCACCATCCATCCAGTGAAGTACAGCGCTTTTCAGACATCATGTCACACCACCCAGTGGACTCACCCAGTCCAGAGCCAGGTATACCTGGACCCCTGCACAGTATGTCCTCAGATGTCTTTGGACCCAGTCCTTCCTTTACATCCCTATCCCTCAACGGCAGTGGATACAGCAACCACCTCTCCCACCCTCCATCAGAAATGAATGAGGCCACGGTCTGGTAGCTTCTGTGAACGGACATTTCAGTTGAGAGAAATTATGATAAACAGAGGAGACAGGGTGGTAACAGGGACAATGGCCACACACATTCTGGTTATAATTTTTTTTTCTTCCATTTCTTCTGTGTCATAAATGTGGTTGGACAGCTCACAGAGAGAGCAGCAGAGGGCAGCATGGGCATTGACATTTACCTTCTTGAACTTGTTGTGTTGATGTTCAGTTTCCTTCATTCTTAATTTAACCCTTTGAATTAAAGTCAGCACTCTAGAAGAGAAAGAATTGATACTGTTGATGTTGCACCCGTGTCTGTATGAACTCTGCTATGAGGCTTAGCACAGCAGCATCCCTGCAGAAGCGCAATGCGTGCCACTGGTTAAACCGTCACTCTAAAAACAGATATAGCGACACATTAACATCGTTAGCTACTGTCAAAGATTGCCAGCTTTACAGAGAAACACCCAAGGCGGCTGATCTAACACTAACCTGCAATGTTGACTCCAGGAAAGATCTACACCGTCAGACTAATTTATTTATTTGAAAACTCCTCAGACCTCCTTGCCTTTCAAGGCTCTGCCATAATGACACTTAAACAACCTTTTTGACACTAAATATGTTTCTGAAGGCCAGGGAGACAAAGCTTTTTTCTCATTCTGGATATATCCTTTTGTCCCTAAGAATTTCACCAAATTTGAAGAAGTTAGCCTTCAAAAGGCAAATTTTAAAATTTGTACAGATGGTGAACCCTTTATTTAATGGAAGAGAACTTGAAATGTTAATAAATGAAGTCTACCTTCTAAAATTATTTTAACAAGGGTATGAAATGGACACAGAGAACAGTCAACTGTTTACGTAATATATTTAATTCAGGAGTTAAAAGTATCAACCATGATTTAGAACCTCTTGATCCAGAAAAAAAAAAATGTTTCAAGCAACCAACCAAACTTTTGTATTGATTTTATTTATATTGTATGATGAAAAAACAAGTTTGCTGGGGTTGTGGTTCACTGTGCTAGTTTGTACAAAATGTTGTTTACAAAAAAAGGGGAGGGGGTGGGGGAGGGAGAAAAAAATACAAGTAGAAAGTTGCCAAATAAAAACATAGCACAAATACTGTAAAAGTGCTTTGCACCATTAACTGCAGAACGTGTTGAAACAAAGTGTAAGTGTTAAAAAAAAAACAATAAGAAGTATTTACTTCTTATTTTTTTAGTCTGCTGAAATACATTCATAAATTGTAATATAACATACTTAGACCTACAAGTTTTATTTTTGTGTCTTTAAAGGAAAATCCAAACTATTGAAATTGATGGTCAATTGTGCAGCAAGCAGCTGCTACTTTCTTTAAATATCAAATGCTCATGATATGTCTTTTATTGTTCTAATAAACCTAAGCTTACGTGACCTCCAGTGCATATTAGACCATTCACTGTATAAATACAACATGTTGAACAAATTTGTGAGTTTTTAATAAAATTAGAAAATATAACATTTGGATGATAGGTGCTTTTCCTTGGACTAGCTGAGATTCTTCCTCCCTTGACTTTAAGCATCTACTGTAACTATACGCACAACAGTGGATTTGCCTTTTCTTGAGATGCTCTTTTTAGGTTCAGTAGGTTGAGTTCAGAGAAATATAGCTTTTGAAAAATATAAACTGGATAAAGCACATGGCAATATTCACAAAGTATTGTTTACTCAGTTAACAAAGAAGTTATAATGCTCCTCTGTGGAGAGTCATGTTCTGTGATTATTTTTTCCACTTCGAGATAAGCTGTGAATGTAATATGTGTTTGACATCTCTCTGCTGATGAGAGTAAAAATTCCCTTCAGTGCAAACAAGGTCAGAGGTCATTTTCACAAGTTAGCTAAAGATGAGAACATTTACTGCCATTAAAACAGTTGATATTCTTTTCCATTTACTTTTTCTTTTTTTTTCATCTTAAATCTAAGAAAAGCCTTCAAAACAAAAGAAAAACAGCATTTTCATAATTTCAGTGACAATTGTGTTTTCTAGAGAATTTCTAGAATTTTAGAACAGTATAATTCTGTTTATAGCCACAATAAGTTAAACTTAAATTTGATTTGACGAGTCAGACCTGTTTTTTTTTTTAATTACACACCTACAATGCACATATGGTATATGATTTAGTATATGCATTCCAAATTCAGAAAGGGTTGAATTTTATAACATACAATATCTACTGAGAGCGTGGTAACAGAAAACATTAACTCTTAATGGAAAGTCCTTTCACAGCACATCAGAAGGATACAGCATATGATGTTGTGTGCATGAAAAAAAAAAAAATCTTAAAAGACATAATCAGACATTCAGAGCTGCACCCCAGCATCTGAGACAATAGATTGGGAAATGAGTTCAGAAAGAGACAAACTTATCACTGAACTCATCTCATATCTCAATTCATAGGGGGGGGAACAAACAAATCAGTCAGATGAGATTCAGAGATTTAACTCTCTGTGAAGGGCAAGGGAGAGGGGAATCCTTTATAGGTACAGAGGCAAGGAAGACGGGCATCAAATCAAGCCTGCTATCGGGAGGAAAAGCCTTTATCTCATTGCAGTGTGTGGTTTTAGAGTGAAGGAGCCCAGTTGTGCCCCTGATGCATCCAGCACATAATCCACTATGAATTAATCATGGTCCTGAGAGTTAAACAGGCCTGTGGATCCTTTGAGCCCCGGGCTTAACCACACCGCTGACTTCATGCTCTGTAACCCGGGAGGCCAAAGCTCTTTAAATTCAAATCTCATATTGATTGAACATCGACTATTGGTTCGTTCGGCCTAACCTTGCCGACACATTAAATATAAATGTTTTGAGTGTTTTTAAATTTCGTTTTTAAATCTTGAGAGCAGGATTTGAAACCAGAGCTGCGTCCTTCCAATGTCAAAAATCATTTTTGCTGGTGGTCAGCTGAAGGTGATTGGTAGTATGCAACTTTACACACAAAAGATAGGTATTGGGTGCATAGTTTATAAACAGAGGGATTTCTCCCCAATGTTTTTATTGATTCCGAACCCTTTCAAGATATACCTTATTAAATACTGTCGTGTATAACGCTGATTTAAATACTAGGAACGTTTAAAAGAAGAACAAACACTCATTTATTTCATTCTTTGTGTCAATGACTATAATACACCTGCCATTGTTGTTTTTAATAAAAACATAGGTGTACAATTAACATCTTTGTTCATATTCATTATAGAAAAGAAGTCTGAAGAAACAACAGAAACTTAATACATTTTATATGAAGTATATCATATATAAAGTGAAATAGATCTCAACTGCACTCTCAGTAGTCAAATCATGGAGTCAAAACATTTCCATTATGATGAAGTTCTAATTACCTTGATTTCTTTATGATTCCATTAATGATTTTGATTATCTTACATGTTTTCATTCTATAAACAACATTAATAGTAAAGGCATA
The DNA here is from genome assembly GCF_025860055.1 of Xyrauchen texanus. NCBI lineage: Eukaryota > Metazoa > Chordata > Actinopteri > Cypriniformes > Catostomidae > Xyrauchen > Xyrauchen texanus. Next base: position 24,310,978 of record NC_068313.1, on the reverse strand, counting down.
TATGCAAATATTTAATGTTTGCAAAATATGTTCCTGAACAGGGGAGTCATTATGGTCACCCCTCTGAGGTGGTCTTGGAACGATCAATTGAATCATTCTGCTTTGCATCAGAGAGAGATAGAGGACATATTAGTAGAGAAATATAAGATCTCTAACATTCTTTTTAACTCGGCCCTAACTTCTGTTCAATTTAAGCAATGATGTAATGAAAAACTGATTAGTATACTAGAAGAAAACAAAGCAAGAATTTAGAAATCATGTATATGTCACTTTAAGAATCAACCATAAACACAAACATAAATGAATAAACCTTGTAAAATGTGTCTTAGATTATACAGTAATAAATAATAATCAGATTACAACAATTTTACTTGAAAAACAATTCATTTCCTGTTGTGTGTCAAATCATATTTGCTTAGCTATGATTGGCCTTTTAAGTTAATTGTAGGTAACGCATTGTTGTTTTCTATTTACAGAACCCTATAAAAAATGTTCCCCCAATTTTAATGGAAAAGGTATGTAAATTAAAAATAAAGAGTTAAACAAACACGGGACTGTCACTTATATATACTGTCACATATATAGTATAACTGGTGGGTAATGGTGCATAATCTATTTGTTCATCATTTCATTGAGGTAGCTGTGATATTGCATTGGGTTAAAAAAGCAACACTTTTCAACTCAATCAATGTTTAACAGTCAATGTTTGATTTTTAAGCATATGCATTATGTTTCAATTTTAAATTTTTAGGAGTTTTTATGCCGTTTGGAAAAGATGATGTTGACGCATGTTTGTCTTGACCTCTTAATCACAAAAGCACTTCATTTCACTATTCTGTTCAAAGATTTACATTGATCTTGTTAATGGTTTGTCTCACACAAAAATTGTAAATTGCAATTGCTAAAGTGGACCTAAACATGCTTTAAAGAAACATAAATGGGTTGTTGACAAGAAATACTTTTGGGAAGTTGACATGCAGTGTGATGTGATGTACTTTGTCTAAAATTGTAATCATCAATAATTTAGCTAATTATTTTCTAATTATTATGTATGCCGTTTTCATGACCTCAAATTATTTGAGAGACTACATAGAATATTTGACTTTTAAACACACACACACACACACACACACACACACACACACACACACACACACACACACACACGCACACATACATAAACTCCCTCTAACACACAGGCAAAGACCTCACCTTTGCCCCATCATAAATGCTCTGGGTAGCAGTTGATATTCTCAACATTAAATTAATTTGAAGTTGTTGCATTGAACCTTAGAAGCTATAAATGCATATTGAAAGTCACAGGAGTAGTTCACCCAAAAATTTACATTTTGTCCTAATATACCTTGTATCGTTCCAAACCTGCGTGACTTTCTTTCTTATTTGCAGTCTACATTGCAGTTGATAGCGACTAATGTGAGAATGTTGGTGCAGCTATCATTATGAGGACTCACCATAGAGATAATGATTTTTATACTGTACGAACTATAGATTTCATCCAATTCCCCTAAATCTAACCATTTGTACATTTTCAATAAAACATAATTTAATATGTTTTTTAAGCAATTAACTTATGGGGACACTAGAAATGTCCTCATAAACCACATTTATAGCATAATACCCTTGTAATTACCAGTTTGTAACCTAAATAAAAGTCCTCGTAAACCACTTAAACCTGCCCACAAACACACACACACACACACACACACACACACACACACACACACACACACACACACACACACACACACACACACACACACACCATAGAACCACTAAAAATGAAGTAGTGAAGGCAAAAAAGGTGCTTACAAATTATAAATTAATTAATTAATTATTAAATAAAAGAAGTAATTAAAACACCTAAAATGTACATTATTATCAATTTCTACCTATAATGAAAACTTTAAATGTTAAATAAATAAAACGGTTTTATGGAAATTATTTTCAGTCTTCACCGAGGTCTGTAATTTTACATCAGGAAATGTATCAGAATGTAATGGACTTTTTATATTATTGACTTTTAAATTGACTTGCTTGATAGCTGGTCACTGCAACACTCCAAATTATAGGGGTATAAGTAGGGACACACACATATACATTTCTTCAGGCAGAGTTCGCAGCACAATAGTCAGACTTATTGGAAGAGTTGTTGATGGGGTCCAACCAGCAGAAGTCACCCAAAACAAATGTGGTCTTTTCTTGAAAAAACCACCAGCATGAAAATTTTTTAAATTTTTAAACATTCATTCCAATTAAAGTAGCCTTGTGTGAGTGCAGCCATGCAGTGCTGTTATTCAATTCCATTAAAATGAATGAAGCAGTGGCATGTAACCATGCAGTTAACAGGAATTAAAACTACAGGCGAGATGACAGATTACAGAGGAAATGAGTGGAGTATTTGGGTGGATGTGTGTGTCTTTGTCATTGTATTTTACCTGTGTGTGGTAGCATGCATGCATTTGCACTTTTGTTGGTTGTATTGACCAAGATCCATAATATGGCCACTTGTACCTGATCCAGAATAAAGGGTACCCTACAGTCATTAATGGTATTATATGTGAAGTTTAGAAGAAGTTTATTGACATTTGTTTCATTGAAAAAAACAGTTCTTGACTGGAAAATAGGTCTTGACATTTTACAATTAAGTAAGTAAGTAAATAATTAATGAATGAACAAATGAATGAATAAATTAATGAATGAACAAACGAATGGTCAAATCTCAGAGGTAATCTATACAGTAATCACAGTCTATACAGTAATATAAATGTAAACACATATTTCTGACACACACACACACACACACACACACACACACACACACACACACACACACACACACACACACACACACACACACACACACACACACACACACACACGTTGTGTTTCCATGTTTTATGGGGACTTTCCATAGACATAATGGTTTTTATACTGTACAAACTTTATATTCTATCCCCTAAACCTAACCCTACCCCTAAACCTAACCCTCACAGAAAACTTTCTGCATTTTTACATTTTCAAAAAACATAATTTAGTATGATTTATAAGCTGTTTTCCTCATGGGGACCGACAAAATGTCCCCACAAGGTCAAAAATTTCGGGTTTTACTATCCTTATGGGGACATTTGGTCCCCACAAAGTGCTAAATACACGCTCACACACACACACACACACACACACACACACACACACACACACACACATTCTATACTGGTAGAAACGCAGAGAAAGAAATCGTCCACACAATTCACTTCAGCTCTGACTCATCCTCTGGAAGAGGAGTAGCCATGCAATTAATTAAAAACAAAAGCTGGAAACAATTAATCAGCTTGGAATCCCCTCTTCTTTATAGACCTTATTATGAGGAAGACTGGATAAGAGAGATCTGTGAAATGTAATTTATGAACACAGAGCCTGCAGAAGCCAGAGAGATGAATGGTATAAGTTTTACTCCAATGGTCCCCCAGTTTCTGCGGAGCTACTAAAAGGGAAAACTCCAAAAGCAATGGGAGATGTGACAGAAAATGATTTGGCAACCATATCTGGCTCTTCATGCCTAAAGCTATTCTATTTGCTTTTGCTACCCAAGGTCACCACATCACGGCACTGTCCAAATCTCTGCTCAGGGTAAATAATAGAGTAAACCACAGCTCATAAACACAACAGACCTTTTCAAATCTCAGCGATTTAATCTAGGAGAGACTGATTAAGAGGGAGACTGTTTTTCATTTTACTGTAAAGCACCGTATGTTTCATAATCATAATCATCTTAATTTACTGTAAAATGTGATAAACCTGATCTTCAATGTGTTGCTTTGAATACAGTTTTTGTTTATTTCAATTACAGACTTTAGGCGAGAGATGGGCCACTCCAGCCTGTGATCTGGTGCCTTCGTGTGCCATTATTTGTGCTGTGCCCTGATTACTGCCAAGCGGCCAAGGAGAGCTCTATGAGAAGAACTTGGATGGTTGTATTGGTATATTGGTATAAAAACAAAATTCTAAAAAAGGAAAAAAATCAACAGGTTAACAGGCAGGTCAGGTGAGACAGATTAATTAATAATGGGCAAACAAGGAGGCGGGGTTTGACGCAGGACTAAGAGACACCAAGCAAAACAGAAACAAAACAAAGCCACATTCTCTCACAAAACAAAACACCTGACTGGCAAGAGCGCATATCACCAAGACAATAAGGCAACAAGCACCCATGCCAACTGACAGACATGTCGAGAGAATGCGTGGCATGCCAACAAATCAATGCCATGCACTCTCACACTTGACAATGCCTGTGCATATACACTCACCTAAAGGATTATTAGGATTAATACTACACAGATTATTAATACTGTGTTTGACCCCCTTTCGCCTTCAGAACTGCCTTAATTCTACATGGCATTGATTCAACAAGGTGCTGAAAGCATTCTTTAGAAATGTTGGCCCATATTGATAGGATAGCATCTTGCAGTTGATGAAGATTTGTGGGATGCACATCCAGGGCACGAAGCTCCCGTTCCACCACATCCCAAAGATGCTCTATTGGGTTGAGATCTGGTGACTGTGGGGGGCCATTTTAGTACAGTGAACTCATTGTCATGTTCAAGAAACCAATTTGAAATGATTCGAGCTTTGTGACATGGTGCATTATCCTGCTGGAAGTAGCCATCAGAGGATGAGTACATGGTGGCCATAAAGGGATGGACATGGTCAGAAACAATGCTCAGGTAGGCCGTCGCATTTAAAAGATGCCCAATTGGCACTAAGGGGCCTAAAGTGTGCCAAGAAAACATCCCCCACACCATTACACCACCACCACCAGCCTGCACAGTGGTAACAAGGCATGATGGATCCATGTTCTCATTCTGTTTACGCCAAATTCTGACTCTACCATCTGAATGTCTCAACAGAAATTGAGACTCATCAGACCAGGCAACATTTTTCCAGTCTTCAACTGTCCAATTTTGGTGAGCTCTTGCAAATTGTAGCCTCTTTTTCCTATTTGTAGTGGAGATGAGTGGTACCCGGTGGGGTCTTCTGCTGTTGTAGCCCATCCGCCTCAAGGTTGTGCGTGTTGTGGCTTCATAAATGATTTGCTGCATACCTCGGTTGTAACGAGTGGTTATTTCAGGCAAAGTTGCTCTTCTGTCAGCTTGAATCAGTCGGCCCATTCTCCTCTGACCTCTAGCATCAACAAGGCATTTTCGCCCACAGGACTGCCGCATACTGGATGTTTTTCCCTTTTCACACCATTCTTTGTAAACCCAAGAAATGGTTGTGCGTGAAAATCCCAGTAACTGAGCAGATTGTGAAATACTCAGACCGGCCCGTCTGGCACCAACAACCATGCCACGCCCAAAATTGCTTAAATCATCTTTCTTTCCAATTCTGACATTCAGTTTGGAGTTCAGGAGATTGTCTTGACCAGGACCACACCCCTAAATGCATTGAAGCAACTGCCATGTGATTGGTTGATTAGATAATTGCATTAATGAGAAATTGAACAGGTGTTCCTAATAATCCTTTAGGTGAGTGTACATCGCAAGGCAAACACCACGCGATGCACGCAACAGGTGACAAAAGGAGACAAGACATCTGTACGAGATTTCGGCCACAAATAAAGCCGACATTTAAGACAGAAGTGACTGAACCCCAGCAGATGGATTGCGACCCGGATGCGCAAAGCAAGCGCAGAATGAAGCGCACCTGAGGTCGTGAAAGACAGACACGTACAATTAATGTAAGGTGTCATAAGAGCAATGCACTCATGCCAATAAAGACACGACATGGAGCCTGTGTACTAATCCCGACACCAGAACCGAAACCAAACCAGAAAGGAGAGTCGGTATCCAGACACCACGCTCCGAACATGAAACAGAACCGACTCAAGAGCGCATGAAAGGGAAACCACAACCTGAAGCCTTGCACTCACACAGAGCCAAAAAACGAAGCACAAGCCAGACACAGAACAAGAGTGTCAGGATCCTGTCACCACAAAAACCCAGACTGACAAAGTGACAGGATCCTGACAAGATCTGTATTTATTTATGGTGACATTCCCTTATGAAAATATATCATGGTTTTAATCACAGTTTAACCATGGCATTTGTAGTAAACACACTAATAAAAATATAAAACAGCTTATTTTTATTATTGTGAAAAAACGCAGTAATTTACTAAATATGTTGCTTCAAAAATATGGCAAAGTGTGAGGCACAAGGGAAACAGTGAAATGTACTATTTTATTATAAATGATCCTCCCTGCCCAGTAGGTGGTGATATGAATGAAGAATATGAATTACCAAAACAAAAGATGAAGAATGTAGAAGTGAAAGTGGAGATTGATAGTAAAATAGGACTTCAATATTGATCTGTTTCTCACCTACACTTATATTGCTTCTGAAGATATAGATTTAAATGCAGCCTTTATGTGATTTTGGTGCTTCAAAATGTTGGAACCCATTCACTTACATTGTGAGGACCAACAGAGAAGATAAGATTGAGTACACTTCACAATAAACTATTACATAATGTATTTTTTTGTACTTTCGTTGTTTATGTATATATGTATTTTTATAGTCAATTGTATTATTTAAATGTGTAGAAGTAAAAAAAAAATAAAATTCCTTAAAAATTAGTGTGTAAGTATCTTTTACATCATGAACAGCACATGCTCCCTTTCACCTCTGGTTCCATGAGATAAATCATGATTGATTAGCAGCTCAATTCTGCCAGATTTTACCACAGTCTCTCTCTCTCTCTCTCTTTCTCTCTCTCTCTCTCTCTCTCTCTCTCTCTCTCTCTCTCTCTCTCTCCCTCCCTCTCTCGCAATACTAAAATGCTGTTTAGTATGTGTTGGAGCAGCAGAGGCTGTGTCCTAAAGCAGCCAGTTCTGGTTGATGATTTACACCAAAATTGCTTGTAAATTGAAGAAGAAACTGTTTTGCAGACCTGGCAGCTTTCAAGCCTTGCTCCCATTTGTCACCCAGCATTTCCTTTTGTGTATAGCACAGGAATTAATTAGCTTATGCTGCCGGAAAAGTTTATGGCCATTATTTATGGGAGATGAAATGTCTTGGACAGAAGCCTCTCTGTGGCCCTCTATTTTTCCCCTGTGTTGTGGTTGTTTTTAAACTTTTGTCTGTGAATATCAATTCAGATTTTGTCAGCTGTAGGTTTTCCATGACAGGTTCATGCTGGTGTGTCCATAAAAGTGACTCAGTGATTACTGCTGCACAGTGACTTGAAATATTGTCGAATACATAGATTTAATGCCAGAGCCGGTCAACCCATTATGCAATCTTGGAGAGTGCCTAGGGCAATATCGCTTCAGGGGCGCAGATCTACTGAGCCTATTTTAGCATGTGTCCAATCTGTGTAGAACAGAATGTGCCCTGTGCATTCTAATAACGTGTTGTGGCACCCTCCACAGAACATATAGACCATGTACTAAATGCCCTACTACCATACTACTCTTACCGTATTTACTGTTTGGCAAAACAGTTAGAGAAGTATTGTGAACACGGCCAGACTCGTGAATCGGAGCGCTGCCCGATGCGTGAAATAATCACTGTTTTGAGTAGGTTCTTCTTAATTAATTTGTCTAACGTGTGGGCTGAATCGGTTGAAGTGCTTTGTCACAGAGTAAATCAGTAATGGGATGCTTTAGAAGACAGAAGAAAAAAGCAATGCTAAATGAAGTGGATGTTTACTTACAATTCACTGAAACAAAACCTGTAGCTTCTTTCAATCATTTGCCAGTAATAAAGAAGGTCATGTGCAAGTGCAGTCTGTGAACGATATCCTACTGCAGGTAAAGACATTTTCAAACTAAATGTCAAATGTCTTTATATCAAAGCACTAACATTACATGAAAGCACTTAAAAGTACCAAAAATTAGGGCCTGGTTAGCTCAGCGAGTATTGACACTTACTACCACACCTGAAGTTGCGAGTTCGAATCCAGGGCGTGCTGAGTGACAAATAAAAAACTAAATACAATAAAAACTTTTTTGTAGCACCTTTGGCACCAATTACAGCCTAAAGTCTTTTTGTGAATGATGCTACAAGCTTTGCACACCTATTTTTGGGCAGTTTCTCCTATTCTTCTTTGCAGGATCTCTCAAGCTCCATCAGGTTGGATGGGGAGCGTAAGTGCACAGCCATTTTCAGATCTCTCCAGAGATGTTCAATCGGGTTCAAGTCTGGGCTCTGGATGGGCCACTCAAGCATATTCACAGAGTTGTCCCGTAGCCTCTCCTTTGTTATCTTGGCTGTGTGCTTAGGGTCGTTGTCCTGTTGGAAGATGAACCTTTGCCCCAGTCTGAGGTCCAGAGAGCTCTGGATCAGATTTTCATCAAGGATGTCTCTGTACATTGCTGCATTCATTGGCCCTCGATCCTGACTAGTCTCCCAGTTCCTGCCGTGAAAAACATCCCCACAGCATGATGCTGCAACCACCATGCTTCACTGTAGGGATGGTATTGGTCAGGTGATGAGTGGTGCCTGGTTTCCTCCAGACATGACGCTTGCCATTCAGGCCAAAGAGTTCAATCTTTGTTTCATCAGACCAGAGAATTTTGTTTCTCATGGTCTGAGAGTCCTTCAGATGCCTTTTGGCAAACTCCAGGTGGGCTGTTAAGTGCCTTTTACTAAGGAGTGGCTACTGTCTGGCCACTCTACCATACAGGCCTGATTGTTGGAGTGCTGCAGAGATGGTTGTTCTTCTGGAAGTTTCTCCTCTCTCCACAGAGAAATGCTGGAGCTCTGTCAGAGTGACCATCGGGTTCTTGGTCACCTCCCTGACTAAGGCCCTTCTCCCCTGATCACTCAGTTTGGCCGGGCGGCCAGCTCTAGGAAGAGTCCTGGTGGTTCCAAACTTCTTCCATTTATGGATGATGGAGGCCACTGTGCTCATTGGGACCTCAATGCTGCAGACATTTTTCTGAACCATTCCCCAAATCGGTGCCTCGATACAATTCTGTCTTGGAGATCTACAGACAATTCCTTGGACTTCGTGGCTTGGTTTGTGCTCTGACATGCACTGTTAACTGTGGGACCTTATATAGACAGGTGTGTGCCTTTCCAAATTATGTCCAATCAACTGAATTTTCCACAGGTCGACTCCAATCAAGTTGTAGAAACACCTCAAGGATGATCAGTGGAAACAGGATGCACCTGAGCTCAATTTTGAGTGTCATGGCAAAGGCTGTGAATACTTATGAACATGTGATTTTTTTCGTTTATTATTTTTGATAAATTTGCTAAGCTTTCAAACAAACTTATTTCACATTGTCATTATGGGGTATTGTTTGTAGAATTTTGAGGATAATAATGAATTTAATCAATTTTGGAATAAGGCTGTAACATAACAAAATGTGGAAAAAGTGAAGCACTGTGAATAATTTCCGGATGCACTGTAAATACCATGATATATTATTGTGGCAAATCAGGTTCTTAATGTGTAAAGGAGGAAGTGGGCACCAGGTGAACAGTTCACGTAATACACTTTTATTGACACATTTCAGTGTACAACAAGACTTCTTCGCTTTTCAGCTTCACATACAAAACACACTGCTTTTCAGCAGTTGTGTTTAAACTTACAACTCACTCACTCACACACACACACACTCACTCACTCACTCACTCACTCACTCACTCACACACACACACACACACACACACACACACACACACACACACACACACTCACTCACTCACTCACTCACTCACTCACTCACTCACAACACTGCTTTGTGCGTCTCTCTATCTCTCTCTCTCCCATCGAACTGTGGCTCCGGCTCCTCCTTATCTTTCTCTCAGCTGATTGCGATCATTCTTCCCCTGCCATCCATCCTTATCGGTCGGCCACAATAAGATTAGGGCTGCAACTAATTATTATTTTTAGAATCGACTAATCTAACGATTATTAGAACGATTATTTGACTATTCAGGGATTGTTGCAATGTTTAATCATTAGCACTTAACCGACGATTCAGCTTGTACCTTGACCTAAAATGTTGCAATTAACGTGCTTACTAATAATAAAGAGGACAAAATCATCTTTTTAAAATAACTCTAAATAGCATTCATGTAATTAAAGGGAAAAAATTACTTTTTATTAAGTTTAATTCATTAAAAAAATCAGTTCAAAAAAATATATGCTAATCAAGTGTTTTGTCTCGTTTTACATTTAAAAATATCTAAAGATCTTTAAAATAAGATACATTTACCTGATAAATAACATATAATATCATTAGATTTTCTTCCAGAGAATGTATCTTGTATATCATTTTGTATTGTAACAGGGTTTAAAATGGTCAAGGAGGAGGTGGGAACCGGTTGCTCATTCCAACAGAAAGGGGACTTATTAATAAATAACTTTGTGTTCAGCCATATGCTCGAAACAACATTTAAATAAATGTCTAAATATAACACTTTTGTCCATATTGTGTGAAAATGTGAGATAACAGGGTGTAACTTATCTTTTCTGTTTAGCTTAATAGAAAGGCTTTGCAATGGTGAAATAGGGGCAAGAATTACTGTTCAATACAAAGCCAGCGAGGGGCTCTCTCTCAGGTGGAAGTGACCAATCAGCCAAATGTCTGAAACCAAATGCATAATAATAAAAAAAACTTGGGTAGGCCCAGCCCACCTTTGTCAGTCACCCTATGCAATTTACTGAAATGTCAGTTTCAGCAATTTACTGAAAACACAGATGTCACTCTGCCGGCTACGGCCCTCCATGTCCTCCAACCTCTCCCAGACACACTTCAAACCCACCCTGGTCACCAGCGGACCAGCAGACAATTCCCTCTCCGATAACTCCAGGCAATCGATCCATTTATCGACATCCCTCACTCTTGCAACCACATCAGTGAACCTCACCTCCATAGCAGTGATTGAATGGCACACCACAGCAAGATCTTCCAAGTCAGCAATGACCATCGTCAGCACGCCGATATGATCAGCATCTCTCGCCACATCTCCCGCAGCTCCCTGAACATATCAACTCACAGGCTCGCGGCCAACCCAGGGTCAACAGCCCGAACACATAAGTGTCTTTTAATGTCTCCAGAGCGTGAGGTTTTTGAGTTCTTTGACATATTGTCCTCCTAGAACAGTTATGGAAGAGAGTGTATCGAATGCCACCAGTTTATGTAATTAAAAGTGTTAAACAACAACTTACATTTATATAGCGCTTTTCTCAAACTTAAAGCGCATTACATAGTATAGGGGGAATCTCCTCAACCACCACCAGTGTGCAGCATCCACCTGGAACTCGCGCGCGCGCGCACACACACACACACACCAGCTATTGGTGGAGATGGTAGAGTGATGTAGCCAATTCAGGGATGGCCATGATAGATAGGGGCCAATGGTGGAATTTGGCTAGGACACCGGGGTTAAACCCCTACTCTTTACGAGAAAGTGCCCTAGGGATTTTTAATGACCATAGAGTGTCAGGACCTCAGTTTAACATCCCATCCAAAAGACGGTGCTTGCTTTTTTTATTTTTTTTTATTTTTCACAGTATAGTGTTCTCATCACTATACTGGGGCATTAGGACCCACACAGACTGTAGAGTGAGTACCCCCTGCTGGCCTCCCTAATACCACTTCCAGCAGCAACCTTGGTTTTCCCCAGGAGGTCTCCCATCCAGGTACTGGCCAGGCTCAACCCTGCTTAGCTTTAGTGGGCAACCAGGCAATAGCTGCAGGGTGATATGGCAGCCGTATCTATTAAAACTAGCAAAGTACGCAGAGCTTGCCATTCACACGTCTGATCCTCGCATGGCATCAAGTGACTCAAATGTTTCTTGTTTTAAGGACTTTTAGATATTTTTTAAATATTTAAATTATTCAACAATATCTCAGACAACAATCTTTTTCCTTTTTTGCAATATATCTCCTAAAGTAAATGTACTTTATTTTACAGGAGTATTAGATATTTATTTTAGAAAACAAGCCAAAACAACAACTTTGAATCCATCTTTAACTCGCAAAAAACAAACACTCTCTTCTTAATAGAGCCGCATATTGCTGAATTTCTTCACGATAAGATACACACTACAACACATGTATTATGCTTCACTTCATGGCGAGACATTACATTATAATCTAACTGGAGCAAGCGTGGGACCCTGTGCTTTACATGACCTGCTTTCCTATTATTTGAACTTTAAAGGTGCATTATATAACAATTGCCAGAAAATCTAAACGATGTGACGTGCTTCCGAGAGGCTTCTGCTGAATCCCGTCTGGCTAAGCGGGAACATGATCGTGGTCAATCAAAAACTAGAATGAACATCGGCATTCGATTCCTGGAGGTACCTTCGATCGGATTTGGAGATCAAAACTGACCCTGAATTTGTGTTTTTCTTATTGGACATATAAGCTTACATAACTTCAAAGCATGTGAAATATAGTGCCATAAGGATTGACCTGTGTAATTTTAGCTAACTTGATCGTGCCTGCTAACGCTGACGAATTGCAAGCTACCTTTCTTGGTAACTTCCAAATAATTTCAACGATCTTCTCTTTATACCAAAATTCAGGTATACAGGATAAATTTAAGCAAATACACTGGTTTCTTGATCATAGTACAACATATGACATCCAAAACATACAATAGTGCAACATAGCCATGCAACAGTGAACTGTCTGGTATAGTTCGGTTGTATGTAGCTGTATGTGTGTATCAGTATACTATGCTCGGTGATAAGTAGTTTTAGTTTAGTCTCAAACTTTGTAGTAAAACAATCATAACTGTGTCATTTTAATTATGCTACTTTATCTGTCAGCATGGTACCAGTGGATCATATTCAGTCTCTTTGTACGTTACGTCATTTTTTTGGCCGATGCTCTCTCACTCGCATGCCTACGGACCGTGTACACGAGCGTGAGCACGAGCAACAGGTAGCTGGCTGCAGTTCACTTAATGACCACAGGTGGCATTAATAACAAGGGTTTCTGAATCTTACATACTGAACCTTTAATAAAGGATGCATTTAAGATATAACAGCAGGGTGTTTCCTTTAAAGACGCTCTGACATGCAAGTTTTGCTCAAGCGGAACTGCAGCTCCGGCTCCACTTATTCCACAACGAGTGTACTTCTGTATTTTGTTATTTTGTATTTTTGTATAATTTTCTCATGCTTTGCAATTTACTTCACCTGAAGCTGTTTGAAATGTTTGGTGTCTGTCTAGACTGTAAGCTCATCTCATGAATCCTTAAATTAGATCAAGCAACTATTGGACAACGAAAATGTTTGTCGACAATTTGTTTTTGTCGACGTTGTCGATAATGTCGACAAATCATTTCAGACCTACTCGCCACAATTATAAAGGGGTAGGACAGGCACTGTATAATGCAGTATCCTGTTAAACATTCTGGAAGCAATCTTTTCAGATGGCCTCACATTGAACATGTTAGAGATTTTCAGGCAGGAGAGTCTTAAATTTCACATTATTCTACACTATTTTGTTTCCTATGTTATATCAAAAGTTTCATAAAAGTAGCCCATGCGATATGTGCATCATATTCCATATGACAGGCTTTGGTGAGAAACAACATGTAATGTATGTACTTTTCAGTGAATAAAATTGATGTCGGTTGTACGTTTATGAGTACATATGACAAACTCTTTCACAATGGTGTATGTTCACATTCTAAAACTAGCATTCTTTTTATCTCAAAACAATGCAAGTTCTTGCGTGAACACAAAAACCACAGTGAATTAATTTATCACAGCACTCACAAACGTGCAACGGATGTCAAATTTAGCTGAAACATGACTTTTCTTTTTTATTTCAACAAAACCCGTATCGTATGCCTTAAAAATACTTGGAATATGACACAGTAGTCACATGGACTTTTATGATAATGTTGGGTCCTTTTTGAAGCTTTAAAGTTTGGCACTATCCACTGCCATTGTATTGAAAAGACGGACTGCAATATTCATTTAAATATCTCCTTTTGTGTCCCACATACACAAAAGTTTTTTTTATAAACTACTGCATTATGCACATTAACTTGATTTGTTCTAATTAGTATTTCAGCTCCTCTCGGTGACTATAATTCAGATCTATCCATGTAAACGTCACATGTTCTCATCACATTTAGAAATAACAAGCAATATTTTGCAATGACTGGTGTCCATAGGAGAATATTTGGCTTCCAGACACAGTAATAATCTCACATTTGTTGAACCAGATGCGGATTCAGTGAGCCCAATGCTTTTTAAAATTGGCACAGCACATGTATTTCCACATCTTTTTGTCATTTATCACAAGACTAGTTTACAATTAAATCTCGACCCCAACTGTAGCATTCACATCCCATGCTGAGGAGCAAAATGTCAGTGTTTCTATTGTAGTGGTGGATGTGATAATCTGTTCTTTTTTTTTTTCAGAAGCGTCCCCCTTGTGGCACGGCATGGCGCCCGCAGCATTCTCGATAATCACTCATGCCTTTTTGTAATCAATGCCCACAGAAATAAGATTTCTTTGGCCGATGGCAATTAATACATTTGTGTCCTTTTTTTAACATTAGTGAGCTGAGCTTGAAATTACCAGTGACTGGCTTCTCCTCATTTGCATATTTATTGCAGCAGGGGAAAAAAGTCTTGCGAATGATTGATGTGGAGCCTGCCTATTGAATCCCAAACAGCATATTATTATGGAGTCTGGGTGGGTGAGTGTGTGTGATTGGGAGTCTTATAACTTTTGTTCCCCTTTTTTGTTTCCTGTTTTCTTTTTTTTTTTTTCATATCTTCTGAGATGGCAGTGCAAGAATTAAAAGCATATTTTAATGGATGTTGACAAGAAGTGAACTAACAAAAGCCCAAGCAAAGGATTTTCTTGAAAAGATTCAATCAAACATGTTTGCTGGGATTAATTGTGGGTGGAGACAGGAGATGGTGGGCTATGTGTAGGGCTTGAATGAGGTTGATTGTTTCTGGGGTCACCTGCACTGATCCCCTCTGCCATTTTGAGTGATAATTTGGAAATGTCCTACGGTTGTAGCTAAAGAGCAAAACCCCTTTGTTGCAGTACCCCCTTCCCATTTTCAGTCTTTTGACAGACTGCTGTTTGTGTGGAGGTGAATGGTTGTTGATGTTAAGACAGGCCCTTACTATTCTAATTTGACAACACCATATAAATGAACTTACCTGCCCGATCTAAGGAAAATTATCATTACATGTATCACGTCAGTTCCAAGGTGAAATGTACACTGTGTGGGGCTAAAAGCGACTTTGGCACACATCGTGCCTCCCATGCTCTTCAGGACTCGCATTACAAGAGCAACGCTTTTATCAGTTGAGTGACTACGCAAATAAATCATGCATTAATTATATTGTAAATGCAGTTGGTTACATAATGCAAACATTAAAATGTACAAGTTATGCACTATAGTAAAAGTGTTTAAATGTCCTTAAATAGCATTGTGTGAAAAACAGGGCAAAAATAGGCTCAGGATTACTGACCAGAAGGTCGGTGGTTCAAGCCCCAGCACCACCAAGATGCAATTGTTGGGCCCTTGAGCAAGGCACTTAACTCCAGGTTGCTCCGGGGGGATTGTCCCTGTAATAAGTGCACTGTAAGTCGCTTTGGATAAAAGCGTCTGCCAAATGCATAAAAATATAAAATATATAATATAATCTGCCTTTTCACTCCTTATTTGCGTGAAAGGGAATAAAAGTCATTGTTATAACACCTCTAATGTTCATTAAACTGTCACAATACATAAAAAAGCCACACAAAAATTATTTTGCAACACTGTAGGTATAGTGATATGGTCCAGGTGGGAATATATCCATTCTAAGGGTTTTTTATACATTTATTTAAATGAATATAAATAATTTTACAGATATTCACACATACTCAAACGCATATATTGTAATCACTTTTAGGTGATTGGTGTGTGTGTGTGTGTGTCGCAGCTTGATGAAGTTAATAGTGCATGTTTGAAGAATCAGGTCTGCCGGCCACATGCTTGAGGAGCTCTCTTTACACATAAAACTTCCTCAGAAGTGTGCAGCAAAGTCGGATTTGTGCCGGTGAGTGCGTGCGCAGCAAATTGGCAGCTACATCAAATTATTCCAGCATTAAGGCTTGCTTGCCGTAATCCACTGCAGGCCTTACTGGCCCTCCCCCAACTTGTAACTTTTGTCATCCTAAACTGCAGATTTCATGCTCTGTCATTAATCTGTCAGATTATGGATGCAGTTCAGGAGGACTTATATTTTAATGAATTCCTTTTCTGACTTCTTGAGAAGGAAGGGGTCCCTTGTTGGACACAGGTTGGTGCCTCATCCTTCAGTATCTGTATATGAGTTTGCATACGTGTGTGTGTATGTGTCCGTCTGCATCTGTGTGAGTGCCCCCCACTGTTGGCCCCCTCTCAGCATCTGGAGTGCTGTCATGCAGGGAGACAGTGGAGCACTCCATGGTGCTGACACCTCCTCTCACAGAGACGACACTCCTACACACCACAATAAATTGAATGTCTCGAGGAGCGGCATTTGTAAAACAAGACAAATAATGAATTATTGTTACAGTGGACTCTTCACCCATTCCTTCAGCAGTGCCTGTGCATTTCTGTGTTTCTTTTCTGTTTGTTGCCTCCTGCTCTCTCTCTCTCTCTCTCTCTCTCTCTCTCTCTCTCTCTCTCTCTCTCTCTCTCTCTCTCTCTCTCTCCCTTGCTTTCTCCATCCATCTATGTATCTCTCTATCTTTCTTCCAATATTGTGCCTCTCTATCTACATGTTGTCACAGTTTGCTGTAGTCTCTGTCGCTGTCTGCTGCTATCTACGCTGTAAGCATGCCCTGCTCCATTCTTCCCCCTTCTTAAATGATGTCCTGGTTTGTCAATGTACAGCCAAAACGAATTAGGAAGCAGCCTGAGTGAAGAGAGTATATAGGAAAAGTGATCTATTTTGTTGTCTGCAATTGAGTCACTCTTTAGAATATGCTGTTACCAAATGCACATACTCTCTAGCCAAACATTGGGTTGTGAATAAATGTTAAGCTCAAATGACAATTGTGGTATAACGTTGATTGTTTTTTGATTCGTCTCTCCTTTTCTTTAAAAATAAGTACAAATCTGGGTTACTGTAAGGCACTTACAATGGGAGTAAATGGGGCCAACCTGTAAATGTTAAAATGGTCACTGTTTCAAAAGTGTAGCCACATGATGTAAGCAATATGCATGTTAATATGATTTTTGAGATAAAATTGCATAATAACTTTTTCTATTTTACAACTTCATTGTCATGACTATGTAACACAGAAAACCCTAAAATGATATAAATGACTTTGCAGCTCAAATAATTCACAATTTTTAACAGAAGAATTAATGTAAGTGCTGGTATAAATTTATAAGCTACACATTTATGCCTTTAATCTCTTCAAATTTTGGCCCCTGTAGCAACGTTACGCGAAGGATGGTCAAGGAGGACACAGGAAACGGGGTTCAATAACTGAAGGTAGGCTTTTTAATTGTCGTTTTACAAATAGCACTTTGTAACAGACTCAAACATACAGCACACTGAGTTGCTTTTTGGGCTCTCTCTCCCGACTGGAGGCTCAGAGTCTGCTTTTATGCCGCTCTCCTCGTGCTCACTGGAATTAGAGACAGGTGTTAGGCATAATTTAGTTCAGGTGTAAGCGCCCTTACCGCTTTCCTCTCCCGGACGGGCTCTTGACCACGCCCCCGCTGCCACATACCCCCACCGCCCGACTCAGGCCGGGGCGCCATCCGGCCTGTCTACCAATCCCCCTCCATTTCTGGAGAGAAAGTCGGCGACAGCCATCTGCACCCCCGGTCTGTGGACCACCTTGAATTTAAAGGGATGGAGGGCTAGATACCAATGGGTGATCCGGGCGTTAGTATCTTTCATGCGATGGAGCCACTGCAGTGGGGCGTGATCCGAGCAGAGGGTGAAGGCCCGCCCCAGCAGGTAGTAACGGAGAGTGAGGACCGCCCACTTGATGGCCAAACACTCCTTTTCCACGGTGCTGTACTTAGTCTCCCTTAAGGAGAGCTTACGGCTAATGTACAGCACCGGGCTCCTCCCTCCACCACCTGCGAGTACGGCCCCCAGCCCTCTGTCTGAAGCGTCCGTCTGCAATACAAAAGGGAGAGAGAAGTCAGGTGCATGAAGAAGCGGCCCCCACAAAGTGCGGCTTTAATCTGCATAAACGCCTGTTGGCACTGCTCCGACCATTGGAGCGGATCTGGAGCCCCCTTTTTAGTGAGGTCAGTCAGCGGGCTGGTGACGTCCGAATAATTAGGCACAAACCTCCTATAATAGCCAGCCAGCCCCAGGAATTGCCTCACCCCCTTTTTGGTCTTGGGTCTAGGGCAAGTCGCAATCGCCATGGTTTTGTCAATTTGGGGACGCACCTGGCCATGACCCAAGTGGAACCCCAGATACCGTACCTCCACATGCCCAATCGCGCACTTCTTAGGGTTTGCCGTGAGCTCCGCCCGCCGCAGCAATCTCAGGACGGCCCTCAGATGTTGCATATGTGGCGTATGCGGCGTGCGGTCTGAGGATCCGATCCATGAGTCGTTGAAACGTGGCTGGTGCTCCAAACAAACCGAAAGGAAGCGTCACAAATTGGTGTAATCCAAACAGCGTAGTGAAGGCTGTTTTCTCAAGGGACATTGATGTCAATGGGATCTGCCAATAACCCTTTGTTAAATCCAAGGTCGAATAAAATCGAGCAGTACCTAACCGATCGAGCAGTTCATCAACATGGGGCATTGGGTACGCGTCAAATTTAGACACTGCGTTGACTTTTCTGTAATCCACACAGAATCGAACAGACCCATCGCTCTTGGGAACAAGAACAACCGGGCTGGACCAATCACTGTGGGATTCCTCTATTACGCCCATATCAAGCATCGCATCTAATTCCTCCTGTACTATTTTCTTTTTATGTTTGGGTAAGCGATAGAGGCGACACGCACCACCGCGCCCGGCTCGGTCTCGATGTGGTGCTGTATGATGTTTGTACGGCCCGGTAGAGGGGAAAACACATCCGCAAATTCCTTTTGTAATTCGGAAACCTCTGTGAGTTGACGTGGTGAGAGGTGGTCTCCACAAGTAACCAGAGTGTTAAGATTGCAGTTTTGTTTACTTCCGGTCCGAGCTCCGCCCTCTCCAGAACTACCGTGGCCAACGTCACAGAGGCCGCCTCCTCCCTCCACAATTTCAGGAGGTTGAGGTGATAAATTTGACGTGCGCCCCCTCTATCGGTACGTTTAACTTCATAATCGAGATCCCCTACTCGTCGTGTGACCTCAAAGGGTCCTTGCCACTTGGCGAGTAATTTAGAGCTCGATGTTGGGAGTAATACTGAGTACCTTATCTCCGGTGCAAATTCCCGTAGCCGAGCACCCCTGTCATACAGCCGGCGTTGGCGTTCTTGAGCTTGGAGCAAATTCTCCTGTGTTAGTCAGCCCCAGTGTGTGGAGTTTTGCTCTAAGATCGAGAACGAACTGAATTTCATTTTTGCTATTAGAAGGTCCCTCCTCCCAAGCTTCGCGGATGACGTCAAGGACACCGCGTGGGCGTCGCCCGTACAGCAGCTCAAATGGGGAGAACCCTGTGGAGGCTTGTGGGACCTCTCGTACTGCAAACAACAGGGGGTCTAGCCACTTATCCCAATTTCTAGCGTCATCGTGTACGAATTTACGAATCATGTTCTTGAGCGTTTTATTAAAGGGGTCATGACATGGTTTTTTTTATTGTATTATTATGTTCCCTTAGGTGCAATTATAGTATTAATATATTTTTTTTTAAGAAAAACTTTTAAAATCTAGTGATTTATGACCTTTTCCCACCCTGTTTCTCATCCTCTGATTCAAACAGTCTGTTTTGGGGCGTTTTCCATTTAAGACTTCAGTGTTAACGCCCACTGTTGTGATTGGCTAACGTCAGTGCCTATGTATCAATTATTGACGCCCCCAGCCAGAACAATATGCAAGTAAACTAAGTAAAAACACTGTGATTATTCATAATGAATGAAATTGCGCTTTAAAAAGTAGTTTAAAGTTTAAAATAGATTACTTACAGTTTGCGTCGTCGTTGTTCCCAAAATAGTCGGCACGTACTTATCTTTGAGCAACAGTTTTCTGGCAAAGCCAGCATCATATTGAGATTTGTTCTCAAAACAGTCATCCTTAAAATGTACAGAACAAACACTTAAGTTAACACTGCCGTGACTGGAACGTCCGCAAAAAATAAACTGCATCCATTTTTCCCTGACGTCTGGATCTTTCGGCAGCTTATTCAGAGGTTTTGTTTGACCACAGCCAGGAACAGCACATCTGTGTGGCATCGTAATTTTCCTGTGCACAAGTAGTCTCTGTCAGAGCTCGCTGTCCATCGACTGAACACTTGTGAGGCGACGGCGATACTGAAATGAGCGTAGTTGTCTTGCGCTTAAATCGTAGTTATCTTGTGCTGGAGGCGGTCATATGCAAACGCTGTTACGTCACTTCTAACCGACACGTCACTTCTAACCATGAATCCAGAACGAGCTGTATTTTGAGCTTGATTAAATAAATGATTCGTTTAGAATGGGGAGGACGTCTTAAAATATTAAACTTGCAGGACGTTTTAATGATACAAAGACCTCTTATATACCAAAAGATCAAGGCAAATTTGGTTTCTCATGTCATGACCCCTTTAAACCGTTTCACTAGGCCATCAGTCTGCGGATGGTAAACGCTAGTGCGAATCGATTTAATGCCCAAGAGCTCGTAAAGTTCGCGAAGTGTTCGTGACATAAAAGTCGTGCCTTGATCGGTGAGGATTTCTTTCGGAATCCCCACCCGGGAGATTATCTTGAAGAGTGCCCTTGCAACACTACGTGAGGAGATGTTGCTCAGAGGCACTGCTTCCGGATATCGCGTCGCGTAATCCACTAGGACTAACACAAAGCGATGTCCGCGTGCTGACCGTTCTAATGGCCCGACGAGGTCCATCCCAATTCTTTCTAAGGGGACCTCGATTAATGGTAGAGGGCGCAATGGCGCTTTTGGGGTGGCCGGTGGGTTTACCAGCTGACATTCACGGCACGCCGCACACCACCTGCGGACGTCACCGCCAATGCCCGGCCAATAGAAACGGGCTATTAGACGGAGAAGTGTTTTCCGTTCCCCTAGGTGACCGGCCATAGGATTATAGTAAGCCGCCTGGAAAACCATTTCCCGGCGGCTCCGTGGGATCAATAATTGTGTCACTTCCTCCTCTGTTTGAGCGTCCTGCGTCACTCTATATAACCGATCTCTAATCATGGCAAAATATGGGTATGCAATGGCGATGCCCAGCCGGAGCTGTTGACCATCAATTACTCTCACTTGATCAAGAGCATGTTTAAGGGTTTCGTCCCGCGACTGCTCTAGAGGGAAGTCCCCCTCAGGGAATTCCCTGAGAGGAGGGGTGGCCACCCCGCCCCTTCCCTCATCATTCCGAGCAGCCGAGAACGGCCCCGGCTCCGCCTCCCCTGCCAAAGCATCGCACACCGCACACCTCTTTATGCAGGACCCATCCGCACAAATACCCTCTAAAATATCTTTAAAATTCGGCCAATCAGTACCCAAGATTAACAGATGGGTGAGGCGGGAACTAACCGCTGCCTCCACACTATGGTTTCTTCCCCTGAATTTAATCGCCAAAGTCACCATGGGATACTTGTGAACATCCCCATGCACACACCTCACCCTCACCAGTTTAGCTAAACCCAAAGCCCCGGGTTGAACCAAGCGTTGGTGGGTGGTGGTCTGATTGCAGCCGGTATCCAGCAAAGCTTGGTAAATACCCCCCTGATCCTTACCGGAATCCGGTATGCTCCAGCCCGATAGGGGGCAGCCTGCAGGATGTCGGAGACCCGCACCACCGTCCCCACCTCCATCAGCGGACAATGATCCCGGAAGTGGTCCGGGTCCCCGCACCTCCAACAGACTGGCCCAGGCGTTACGCCCGCTCTTGTGCTGGCGGGCACCCCCACCTGAGGAGGAGAGCGGCTGAGGGACGGGGAAGGGGAAGGAGCATTCTCCCAAGGCCGGAAAGCAGGTCGCACATACCCTCCACGCCTGCGCGGGGCAGGAACGAGCCCTGGGGAGAAAACAGAATGAGAAAACACAGGGGAGGGGGAGGAGGGGGGTGGAGACACAGGGGCGAGAGAGGGAGAAGAAGGCTCGTCCGCCCTCAGGATCGCCGCCAAATGGTCCTCCGCCAGCCGAACAGCTTCCTCCAGCGACGCCGGGCGGTGGCACTGGACCCACTCTGCCGTTCTCCTGGGCAGCCGTTGCGCAAATTGTTCCAGCACCACCTGATCGATGACTCCCTCGACGTCGCGGTCCCCCGTGAGCAGCCACCGCCAACAGGCGTCCCGGAGCCGTTGAGCAAACGGGCGATCGGACTTCTCTAACTTCATGCCCCGGAAGAGCTGGCGATTCTCTTCCGGGCTCCGACCGACCCGTTGCAGAATGGCCCTCTTCAGGTCAGAGTAAGCCAGGAGATTTGTCGCCGGCAGTTGTTGTGCCGCGAGTTGAGCTTCCCCGGACAGGAGAGGAATTAGGCGGGCTGCCCACTGTTCGGGCGGCCAGCCCCAGATTTCTGCCGTCCGCTCAAACAAGTCGAGGAAGGCCTCAGGATCATCTGCTGCCCCCATCTTCTGTAACGTGGGCGGGGGTAGCGTAGCGCGGGTGTCAGGGTCGCGGCTGTGGCCGGCTCCGTCTCCTGGCTGAGGAGGCTCCGGATGGCGAGCCGGTCCTCTGCCTGAGCCCGCATGATCTCGAAAAACCGGTGATCTTGGTCCTGCCGGAGCTCAAGCAGGGATTGCTGGTGGCCTTGATGCAGCGTCGCGAGGGACTGGAGGACTTCTGCCAGCTGGGAGGACTCTATGGGGCGACTTTGCTCCATGCTTGGAAACTAATTTTCCCGGGTTTCGGCACCAGTGTAGCAATGTTACGCGAAGGATGGTCAAGGAGGACACAGGACACGGGATTCAATAACTGAAGGTAGGCTTTTTAATTGTCATTTTACAAATAGCACTTTGTAACAGACTCAAACATACAGCACACTGAGTTGCTTTTTGGGCTCTCTCTCCCGACTGGAAGCTTGGAGTCTGCTTTTATGCCGCTCTCCTCGTGCTCACTGGAATTAGAGACAGGTGTTAGGCATAATTTAGCTCAGGTGTAAGCGCCCTTACCACTTTCCTCTCCCGGACGGGCGCTTGACCACGCCCCCGCTGCCACAGCCCCATTTACTTCCATTGTAAGTGCCTCAGCTGTAACCTTGATTTCTGCTCTTTTTTTAAAGAAAAGGAGGGATGAGTTGAAATATATATATACAGTATATTATTTGTGGTAATCAACATTGTCACAAAAGCCAATTCAATTGAGCTTAATTTGTATTGAGCCCGGAATATTCCTTTTAATGCAATTTCTGGACTGATCCCACGGTGAATTTGGCGACTGTAGGCTGAAAGCTCTTTACTTGAACAAATTCTAACAACTACCCAAGTGGCCGAAGCTGGAATGCATGGGAATAAATGAATGAGCGATGTATGAATGAATGAATGTATGATGAATGAATGTATGGGCACATGGGAGCTCCATTTTTAGGTGAAATGTCCACAGAGTGGCGCCAAAAGCGAGTTGTAAAGAGAGTTATATTTTTAGTTGTAAATAATGTAATACAGTCAACAGACTCATGTCACCATCCATCCATCCATCCATCGTCAACCGCTTATCCTGTGTACAGGGTCGCGGGAGACTCATGTCACATTTGAATAAAATTCAGACTCAACTCCAAGCATACTCAACCTAATATGACTTCAGTCCTGACACAACAAATAGGACTTGTGAATATTGAGTCTTATAACTTTAATTATTAATATCTTAAATGATGAATTTGTGTTTTATTTGTATGGTTCCCACACAAGTGACTCAAGCTGCATAATCACCATCTGGACACGCCCTGAGTGTCGCGTGGTCTAAAACCCTTATACAATCATGCCAATTTATTTAGTAATGCCAGCAGGGAGCTACGTCACAGGCTCATGCCATTGCATCAGATTTTCTGTACTTCAGTGCTTGAATTTGTCCAAGCCCCTGTTTGTTCCAATGATTCACGTCAAAATGAGGTTTCTTTGTCCTCCTTTTTCAGTTTGAAAACACGGTAAGGATGTTGTTTATACAGAATCAATTTTCAGAGCAATTTAATGTAGAACCTTTTTATTAAATGTTACACGGGTCTGACGGGGACAGCAGCACTTTTCAAGGTTTGAAATTTCTCCCCATGAGACCTATCTGTGTCTGAGAAGTTGTAGTGTGAACGGACAGCAGTTTCTTCTTCATGATCATCGCACTCCCCCTGAGCTAAAGCGTGAGTCGCATCAGACATGCTCTGAGGCCTAGCATTTTCTGATGATCAAAGCATCAAAAGAGTTACCATGCACATCTTGAGCCATCACTATTAAAAAAATGCTGTATAGAGAATTTGTCATCAGAAGGTAAGGAATAAATTTGTTCCTTTGTCCTAATTGTCTTTTTCTGTGTCATACTGGGAGAATGCACATGAATAAGGTAATGGAGGAGTGGCCTTGGCCTTTCTGTCTCTCCCCTCCCCATTCGAAGTGTACTGCTCACGGTGGAGGGGATCATGCAGGGACCGGTGAACCCGGCCACAGAGCGAGGGGCTGAAATAAGATAATATCCCCCAGCGGAGTGATGGCAAACCAAATTGCAGAGTGCTTCGTCGGTGCCATTAGCCTTTCAGGATTCTATCAGGAGATTGTATTTTAACTTGTTTTCTTTATTTTTCACCCGTTCATTGACCACACGGACATTCTGGCTAGACAAGAGATGTATATTGCTATTTGGTGGTAGCAAGGATGTTGTCCTTTTCAGTCAGCTGTTGGATCTACACACAATGGTTTTGCAGTCCAACCAAGCACATCACTTAAAGGAATACTTTGAGCTAATATCGACTCCATTTGGAATTTCCCTCTTTTTCCCCCTCGCGGAGTTGGTCAAGGTGATGTTTTTGTTCCTGCACAATGTTTTGTGCTATCCGGGTATTACATGTTGTTGCCCCATTAAATGCTAGGTCCAGTTTAGTGTCTAACCCGTTTTATTAAGTAAACTAATTTATCTCAGTTTGCCCCATAAATTAAATTGAATATTTTCATCTTGAGTTTTGCCACGACTAAGAGTCTTTGGGCATGAGTAATATAACTCAATGTACGATAAAAATAGATCTAAACATGAGCATATGGGCTTGCTGTGTAACTAAGGATGAGCCCCATTCAGTGAGTCAAATTGGACTGTATAAATGTATCCGTTTCTCTCCTATCTGCCCTTCGGTAAATATCGGAATGAGTTCGCCGTTGTATTTACTTCGAGTGTCAGACAACCAGAATATGGTTCAGTTTTCCCTCGCAGCTTGCCAGTGAGCAAAAAAAACTGCCTCCCGAATTCAGCCTCTGTCTTCATGACAAAGGGTCTCAAGATATGTGCAACAGAATTCGATGCTCATCATGGCACAAGTGTACGCAAAGGCACAAAGTGAACATAAGCACCACACGTTGTCCCCCCTTAAAAATGCATGGGCTGTTGTGTGAGCCTGCTTATTTCTCAATTCCCCTCATGTTTGCCTTCTTCCCGGTTTCTATGCTAAGGAAGATGGTTTATCTGACATCCTCTGCTGCAAATACATTCAGAGTGGCC
The DNA here is from genome assembly GCF_025860055.1 of Xyrauchen texanus. Lineage (NCBI taxonomy): Eukaryota > Metazoa > Chordata > Actinopteri > Cypriniformes > Catostomidae > Xyrauchen > Xyrauchen texanus. The sequence continues at coordinate 24,285,212 of NC_068313.1, read as the reverse complement.
AGCCCTTATAATTGCCTGTTTAATTTGGCCTCTGTCTCCATTACCAAAGGTTTTGAGACACGCATGATAGAATTGAATGTACACATAATACACTGTGAGCATAGGCACCGTATTATCCCCCATACAGAATGCTGGGGCCTGCTTGTTTTCTCAATGCCCCTCAAGATTGCATTCTACCCTGTTTCTATGCTAGAGAAGATTATTTACTGGGAGTCCTATGCTGTAAATACATTCATAGTAGCCAGCCTTTATAATTGCTGATCTAATTTAGCCTCTGTCTCCATGACCAAGGGTTTTGAGACATGCATTTTTTACATGCCTGAATACAATAAAGGCAAAATTTTATCAAATTCTCTTCAAACAGCCTCAGTATTAAGGAGTGAAGAACTCCTCCACTGTGCCGCTGGTTTAGGGTTTTTGTTTTGGCAGCCACCAAAAATAAGTCAAACACGCCATATTGTTACGAAAGCAGGAGGAGGCAGACGAGGGATCGTAACACATATAGTGGTTACAAGTCACGCTGCAGACAAAGCCCACTATCTGCCCTTCTGTCGGCTTGGCAGCAGCTGAAGGGCATTTCGAGCTGGGTACTTCGAACAACAAAGCATGGTGGCTTGCATCCCATTATGGGTTTGAGACGTTTGAATTCCAAGCTAATGAAATGTCAATTCAGAATGATAACGCAAAAGCAAATAATGTCACAAGTGCAGCCAGGGGACTGGTTTGTGACAATAGATTTGAAGGATGCTTATTTCTATATTCGGATTGCGCCAAAGTCAAGTCAAGTCAAGTCAATTTTATTTGTATAGCGCCTTTCATTTCACACATCGTTTCAAAGCAGCTTTACAGAATATCAGCATTAACAGACGATAAAACTGTAATGTCTATAAAGTCGATTAATCATCATTGTGTAATTTAGATAAAATACGATTTTAATAGTGTTTAAAAATAATTAAATGATAATTGTATTAATAACCCCAGTGAGCAAGCTGTAGGTGACTGTGGCAAGGAACACAAAACTCCATAAGATGTAGATTAATGGAGAAAAATAACCTTGGGAGAAACCAGACTCACTGTGGGGGCCAGTTCCCCTCTGGCTAACATTATGAATTTAATGTAAATATTAATTATGTATAGGTAAAATCATGGTTTAAAATTATTAAACTAAGTGTTAAGGGTCAGTGATTAAACATCGATTGTGACTGAACTGTAAGATTAATGACCAAAGTATTTGAAGTCCATCTTGATTAATTGCAGAAGTTCACATAGATGCAATTGTCCTTGTTAATTGGCTGATGAAGGCTTTTGTTGGCAATAGTTAGTCTAAGCATTTCATTTCAAGATCGTAGTCCATAAATAGACCGAGGTGATGCAGGTTGGAGTTGGCATCATTTCATCCTCTGAAGTCCGTCATAATAGATTGAAGTGATGTTTGGCTGTTACCGGCTGCATTTAGTCATCATCATTCTGCGACATATAGCAGTGGAGTCCAACATGAAGCAGGAATGGTGCTGGATCCAGCCGGTTCTGGTGACCTCAGGATAGGAGTCCCGAGGTTGAAACAGGGAAACAAATAAAAAGATGTAAGTGTAGATGCCATTTAATTTATTGCAGAGTTAGAGATCATGCTCAATGTTTCTGGTTTCTGGTTCCGGCAGACCCAACTAAAGCAGCCTAATTGTGGGTTGGAGGATAAATTAGGTGTATGCCTGGCTAAATAGATGAGTCTTTAGTCTAGACTTAAACTGAGAGAGTGTGTCTGCATCTCGAACAGTGTTTGGGAGACTATTCCATAGTTTAGGAGCCAAATATGAAAAGGATCTTCCTCCTTTAGTGGATTTTGATATTCTAGGAACTAGTAATAGGCCAGAATTTTGAGATCTTAATGAACGTGTTGGAATATAGCGTGGTAGAAGATCACTTAAGTAATGCGGAGCTAGACCATTCAAAGCTTTATACGTAGTTAACAGAATTTTAAAATCAATACGGAATTTAACAGGTAGCCAATGTAACGATGATAAAATGGGGCTAATATGATCATATTTCTTGGTTCTCGTCAGCACTCTGGCTGCTGCATTTTGAACCAATTGAAGTTTATTTATTGATCTTGCTGGACATCCTCCCAGTAATGCATTACAATAATCTAGTCTTGAGGTCATGAACGCATGAATTAGTTTTTCGGCATCAGCAACCGAGAGCATATGCCTTAATTTAGCAATATTTCTTAGGTGGAAGAATGCTGTTCTACAAACATTTGTAATTTGATTTTCAAAGGACAGATTGGTATCAAATATTACACCTAAGTTCTTTGCTGTTGAAGATGATGTAACAGTACATCCATCGAGAGTCAAATTATATTTTAGTGGCTTATTTTTAGAGTTTTTTGGTCCAATAATTAGTACCTCTGTTTTGTCAGAATTGAGTAGAAGGAAATTTCTGCCCATCCAATCTTTTATTTCATTAATACACTCTGCTAATTTTGAGAATTGTGAAATCTCATCAGGTTTTGAAGAAATATAAAGTTGTGTATCGTCAGCATAGCAGTGGAAACTTATTCCACGATTCCTGATAATATCTCCCAGGGAAGCATATACATGGAGAAAAGCAGAGGCCCTAAAACTGATCCCTGTGGCACTCCATATTTTACTTTTGTTTGGTTTGACAATTCCTCATTTACATAGACAAAGTGGTAGCGGTCTGCTAAATATGACCTAAACCATGCTAATGCCACTCCACAAATTCCAACATAATTCTCTAGCCTATTCAAGAGAATGTACGTGATCTATCGTGTCGAATGCAGCACTAAGACCTAAAAGCACTAGAAGAGAAATGCAGCCGCGATCAGATGATAAGAGCAAGTCATTTGTAACTCTGATAAGTGCAGTCTCTGTACTGTGATGAGGCCTAAATCCTGATTGAAATTCTTCATATATACTATTTCTCTGTAGAAATGAACATATTTGGGAGGATACTACCTTTTCTAGTATTTTTGACATAAGCGGGAGATTTGAAATCGGTCTATAATTAGCAAGTTCTCTAGGATTAAGTTGTGGCTTCTTAATTAGCGGTTTGATAATTGCCATTTTAAAGTTTCTTGGGACATGTCCTAAGCATAGCGAGGAGTTAATGATATTAAGAAGAGGTTCAGATATTACAGGAGATACCTCTTTTAAGAGCTTAGTTGGTATAGGATCTAACAAACAAGTTGTGGCTTTTGATGTTTCGATAAGTTTTGTTAGCTCTTCATGACCTATGATAGCGAAGGATTGAAGTTGCACATGAGGGAAATTATTCGACACTGTTTTCTGAGGTGCTATGACAGATGATTGCATATCATCATTCCAATTTTATTTCTGATTATTTCAATTTTATCTGTGAAGAAATTCATGAAGTCATTACTCTTGAGCTGTGATGTAATATCTGGTTCAGTTGAGGCTTTATTCCTAACCAATTTAGCCACAGTACTGAATAAACATCTAGGATTGTTGTGGTTATTTTCTATGAGTTTGCTAAAATATGCTGACCTGGCAGCTTTGAGTGCGTGTTTGTAGCTACAGACACTATCCTTCCATGCACCCTGAAATACTTCTAATTTTGTATTTTTCCACAAAGCACAGTTGCTTTCTCAGATTTGCTTTCGGGGCAAAGCATGTCAATTTTGCATCCTTCCTTTTGCAAAATGCATGGATGTGGTTTTGTTGCCCTTGAGGCTTCAGGGCATCTGTGTTTTGAATTATCTTGACGATTGGTTGGTGCTAGCCCACTCGGAGACTCAGGCTGCCCAACATCAAGAGGTAATTCTCAGCCATTTGAGCAATCTAGGGCTGTGTGTAAACCTAGACAAGAGTGTCCTGTTGCCAAGGCAACAATCTCTGTTTCTAGAGGGTGGAGCTAGATTCGCAGAAGATGCATGCACGGCTGTCTCCAGCTCGTGTTGTCATTTCGCCGGTGTCTAGTGGTGTTCTAGATGGGACACGTTCTCCCTACAAGAACATTTTAAATGCTTTTGGGGCTCATGATCATGGCTTCCACTGTCATTCCCCTGGGTATGTTGCATGCGAGACCTTTCCACTGACGCATGTGTTCTGTCCCGTCAAAGTGCGCATGGGTGTTACTGAACACTGTTACCATGGAAACAGAATCACCTTCTGATGTCGTGCTTTCCACTGGAACAGATGTGTCGCCGCAAAGTTATAACGATAGACACCTCCTCCACAGGTTGGGGAGCTGTGTACGAGGGTGCATCCATCCTCCAAGGTTTGGACGGGCCAGCGGCAATATTGGCACATAAACTGTCTGGAGATATTCACGGTGCTGCTGGGTTTTAAATATTTCCTCCCGGAGATTCAAGATAGCCATGTCCTTATCCGGTCGGATAACAGGATGATGGTGTCCTACATCAGTCGCCAGGGACGATGGTGTCCTACATCAGTCGCCAGTGAGGAGGCACTCTCATGACTTGCTGAGGCTGGCATGGCACGTTCTTCTGTGGACAAGGGACAATGCACTGTCTCTATGAGCCATACATGTTCTGGGCTTGTTTAATTTGGGGGGCGGATCTCCTGTACCAATGAGGTTTGATGCCGGAGAATGGACATTACATCATCAGATTAAGGAACAAATGTGGAGAAGATTTGTCAGAGCGAAAGTGGATATGTTTGCTTCGAGGGAGACATCACACTGTCCCCTCTAGTTTTTCCCCTTTGTCCACTGCCATGTCGGTAGATTGCTGGAGTTTTGCAAGAGCGTTTTGGGGCTGGGGTTGCCCTGGCAATGCTTAAAGTCTATGTTGCCACTATAGCGGCTGAGCAAGTGCTTATTACTGGAGTCTCCGTCAGTGGACAGTCTCTTGTTGTATGTGCGGCGTACAAAGGCTTAGACCTTTTCGTCCTGTCCGAGTTCCCTTAGGGGATTTATCTTTTGTTTTTTAAGTGCTCTCAGGAGCCCTGTTTGAGCCCATGGCAACAGCTGCTGATAAGTTTCTGACTCTCAGAAAGGCCCTGCTGGTGGCATTGGCAACTTTGAAGAGGGCTGGTGATTTGCATGCCCTGTTGGTAAATCCCTTATGTATGGACTTTCCACCAAGGTATTCAAGGGTGGTATTAAGACCTCGCTTGGGTTATTTTTCCAAGGTTGAGTCTACACCCCCCACCCACCCCCATTTGAGTCATAGGAGCATGAAAGGTTATTTATGCTTTGCCCAGTTAGGGCACTGCGAGTTTATGTTGACCATACTTGCCGGTGGTGCAAGTCGAAGCAGTTGTTTGTGTGCTTTGGTGGCTGCTAATATTGTACTGTTGCAGACATTGGCTACAACAGTACATCAAATATTGTGTCAATTTAAATCTAGGGCTTCATTTATGAGAGAGAGAGAGAGAGAGAGAGAGAGAGAGAGAGAGAGAGAGAGAGAGAGAGAGAGAGAGAGATTGGTGTTGGGTTCAAGTCCACTTTTTTCGAGTCAGAGGACTCAAGACCGAGTCATAACAGGCCGAGTCCGAGTCGAGTCAAAGTCAGAATGAATCTGTTAAAGAATCTGAATTAAAATTGTAACTGTAAACTCAACATCAATATTTTAAACTTATTTTAAACTTAACAACTAAGAAAAAAGGTTTGTCTATATGAATGTAACAAAAACACCTCTTTCATATATACATTTTTTGATTAGTATCCTGCTGAACAAACTTCAAAGTGGTTTCAGAATTAAAGCATATTCTTTAGGTGTATGAAGACCAAACTGTCCTTCAACACAATTCTTATTTTGTTCTGTTGACATTTCAATAATTTGTTGCTTTTTCTCCTCCACTCAAACATAGACTAAAGAAAGTGTTAGTCATTACAACTAAGGTTATTATGATTTGAATATAAATTTAGTTTTCATTTCTACTTCTTTTCAATTAATCAGTTCAATTTAATTTAGTTTTAGATTAAATTAGTCCTATCTAAAGAAATAATAGTCTATCCTGATATTTCTTTCTGAATCTTTTTCTCTATCTGCCGACTGATTAGGGAAAATGCAGTGCAAACAAATGAGTCAACACAGTAGTAATTAGCACTCGCTGAGAAGTTATGTCTCACAATTTGACTGAAAATGCTACATCCAAAAACACTGGAAAAGACTTCTGATAATATTAGGGCCATGTCGTCACAGACATGATTTGCTAATTAATTTGCGGGAAACCGCACAACGCAGGGCAGTTTTGCGTGCTACTTTTTAAAATCATAAAATGTTTAGGTCACTGTGTCAAGTTAAATATAGTTTAATACTCAATCTTTAAACACATCTTGAGATCCCTTAGATCGCATTTGTGCTCCTTCGAGTGTTTTGAACGCAAGAACATAATGCATGTTTGTGTTGTTCTGCCAACTGAAGTGTGTTCTTCACTGTATAAACTGTGCGTTGCTCATACAGCTAAAATTTCACTTACTGCCCTCTGGAGTAAACAGGAGGTACTACAAGCTTGCATTTCTCAGGAATATTCCTTATAATGGTCCGTGGGCATGCGATTAATTGCGTTAATTTTTTAACTAATAAATATATATATATATATATATATATATATATATATATATATATATATATATATATATATATATATATATATATATATATATATAAATTTTGAAACACGACTGAAATATTTCTAATTTAAATTTAATTAAAATTAAATGACTTGGAACAAATAATACAGAAAAGAAGCCAAGAAGTGCCCAACATAGATGGGAACTCCTTCAATACTGTTTAAAAAGCATCCCAGGGTGATACCTCAAGAAGTTGGTTGAGAAAGAGTACATGTCTGCAAATTGTAGGCAAAGGGTGACTACTTTGAAGATGCTAAAATATACTGTAATATAGTTTTGATTTATTTTTGAATTTCTTTAGTCACAACATAATTCCCATAGTTCAATTTCTATTATTCCATAGTTTTGATGACTTTATTATTCTAAAATATGAAAAAAAAAAAAAAAAAAGAAATATATATATATATATATATATATATATATATATATATAGATATATATATATATATATAGATATATATATATATATATTATACTTTTGGCTGGTAGTGTATATATAGTTCTTTATTTATTTATGAAACCAAAGGCATTAGCTAATGTTAACAAATCAAACCTAGTTGTAAAGTGTTACCAAAAAATTTAAAAAAATTTAAAAATAAATTTAAAAACATCCAGCATACTACTTAAGTATGTTAAAACAAGCAATGTTTCTTGCAGTGTTTTGGTCCTGCAACATTCTTCAGGCAATTATAAATAGAAAATGCAATGGCAACAAATTTAAAATACATCATGACCAGTCAAAGAAGCTGTTGTCAGTGACACAACCTTTCACAATAGGATAAACAATGATATTATGAACAAATATCAGGCCTGTAGTTAGTGAAAACACCTCCTGGTGGAATTATTTTTTAAAAAAGACCTACATAAAAACATAAGAAAATCACTGATTCATTTGATAAGTGACCAAATATATGATCTCTCTCTCTCTCTCTCTCTCTCTCTCTCTCTCTCTCTCTCTCTGTATATATATATATACAGTATATTAATTTTTTCTGTTTTCACACTATTTTGAAAATTCAGACAAATTCAGAAGTTGACAAAACTGAATATTTTTCCATCTTAACCGTTTCCTCTCTTAAAGTTGCCTCTAGAACCTAAACTAAAATTCCAAAATTATTCCAAAATTCTTAACAGAAATAATCACAGTGGGATGACGGAGTAGATATGTTGAAGCTGTGACCGCAGAGACATTGTTAATTTAAAATATATTAAAAAAAAATATTAAACTTACCACACCATGTTAAGTTACTTTGATAAGTATTTTTTTTTTTTGTATGTTGTTGGATAATATAATTTAAATTTACTTTATATATTGCTTTGATATCTTACAAATCTCTATCTTTCATTTGAAGTTTATATTTATGAATTATTTTGCATTGTTAAACACTCTGTTTGGCAGTTTAACATTGTGACCTCTTGCTGACCTCTTTTTCAGTATTTTATTATTATATATTTTTTTGTTTATGAGACATGCTTTGTCCCTTATTTCAAAAATCTGAAAAATATTAAATTTGAAAACCAAATTGTTTTTTTTTTTTTGTTTTTTAATGAGTAACTCAGAGTTGTTCCGAGAAGAATTTTGCATGTTCTAACATTAAAAAAATAATAATGTTAAATGTTTACATTTTCACTGTTTTCAACTATATCATTAACATATCAATTAGAGCACTTATTGTAATTTGTGTAAGATCACACGATCCAATTTGGTTTTTTGCTCTCTCCCTATGTTTTTTTTTTCTACAGCCATATCATGCAAAACATTTTTTAGCTGTTTTTTGAACAATAAAAAAAATTGGAATGTGACAAATTGTTATGTATATGTAGATGCACTACATATTGCCCACATTGCAATTTTGAACCTAAATTTGCATCAAACACACAAATTATGCAAACATTTTCTTCTCTGCAATACAGAGGCATTTATAACCTAGATGTGATTTGCATTCACATTTTAAAGTTAAGTTAATGAATAACTACATATCATTTAGTTCAATTCATTTAACCAGTTTATCTGATTCAGTTTGATTTGAATTGAAAACTGTGAGTCAAATTCAGTCCATTGTATGACTAGGTTTCACTGATTTATAAAGAAGAACAAAATAAATAACTCATTCACCAATGAGACATCACTATCACATTGCTCAAAAACACATTACAGAGTATAATGCTCATGATTAGAGGGTGGTTATCTATATTGCAGGACACAAGAGTTGGGGAAAAAGTAGTGATAGTGAGTATAACAGGGGAACTAAAAGAACTGTCAAACATATTATTATTATTATTATATAAAATCTAAAAGCACTCAAAATTATTACGGGGAAATGCGATGTTACTGTATATTTTCTAAACAGGCAGCTGGAGTGCTGCCCAAAATATAAGAGATGTTAGAACAATACACCACATAGGCAGTGTAGGACAAAGAACATTGTCGGTGATAACACAAAACACAGCAAGTGAGCACAGATGACGTATTACATACCGAATAAGTAGCTGGCCCATAAGTAAATGCTTGCTGCTCAGCCAGTTAGTGTATGTTTCAGCTGAAACACACCTGAGACAGAGTTTGGCAGAATGTGGTTGCTGTCCCAGGTCCTGTTTCAGACTGCTCTCTGAGCCAGATTCATTACCACTTGCAGCAGAGGTATTAAGATATGGCTGTATTAACAAAGTTGTCCAGTATCTTAATTGAATCTAGCCCTGCTGCACAGCATCTGGATTATGTTTACCTGAAATATAAGCAGCTTGGCACTGGAACACGGGCCTGCTGATAAAACACTGGGTTATTCATTCCAATCCTAATCCCAACAATAATTTTCTCCCGTGGATGTATCCGTCCAGTGTAATCTGCCGATTCATTTAAGAATTGAAGCGTTTGCAGGTAGGTTTATATATTACAAAGTGGTTTTTTTTTTTTTTTTTTTTTCAGCTCAAGCTCTTAGCAGCGCTGTATATCATTTTCTTCACACAGTCAGAGCAGGTGCTAAGAGAATATAAGCAAAGACTACAAAAACTATCTAGATCCAGGTCAGAGATCTGTACTGTGAAGTACTGTAGCTGATTATCCATTTAATCTTTGTCTTTACCTTACTTAAACGGATAGTGCTCCCAAAAATTTTAATTATCTTATAATTTACTCACCCTCATAGCATCCCAGATGTGTATGACTTTCCTTCTTCAGCAGAACGCAAACAAAGATTTTTAGAAAAAATATTTCAGCTCTTTAGGTCAATACAATGCAAGTGAAAGTCCAGCAAGTCAGTCCTTTTGTAGCTTCAAAAATAACATAAAGGAAACACAATAGCAATCCATATGACTCCAATGTTTATTTCCATATCTTTAGAGACAGAACACTATTTATGTCCTTTTTTACTCTAAATCTCCACTTTTTTTTACATTAAACAGGTACCACCTATGACTTCTGATGTGAGAGTGAAAGTGAAAGTGGAGATTTAGGGGTAAAAAAAGGACATCAATTTGAATCTGTTTCTCACCTTTCACTCGTTCACTTGCATTGTCTGGACCAACAGAACTGAGATTTTCTTCTAAAAATCTTTATTTGTGTTGTGCTGAAGAAAGAAAGTCATACACATGTGGGATGACATGAGGGTAAATGATGGGAGACTTAACATTTTTGTGTTAACTATCCCTTTAAATGCAAGCACACTAAAAAAAAAGTTGAAAATGATGTCATCATTTACTCAATCTCATGCTATTTACAAACTCGTAAGGAGATGTTAGGTATAATGTTAACCTCAGTCACCATTCACTTTCTTTCATTTCCCTGAATCCTTTTATATTCCAAGGATGACAGAAACAGAATTGAAATAACATGATGGTGATTAAATGACAGAATTTCAATTAAAGATTGTTTATGTAAACTATGCCTTTAATAGTGTAAGCAATTTACAATATGTGCAGTGAAAATATTCAACAATTCAACTTATTTAGCCCAATTTTAATAGGCAAACCTGTGATTCTGCTTAGATACAGTATGCCACCTTGCTCAAGGGCATAGTCCCCAGGATCTGCACCTATCACCCCTCAATCTGGACCTTTGAGCTGAAGCTGAACTTGGGTGAATGCTCAGGTGCTTTTCAAGATGGGGAGGAGGTCCGTATGAAAGATGGCTTTGTGGTGGCTAGGAGCAAGGTCTCAGGGCATTGCTATATTGTCCTTCATGGTGTAACATACCCTCACTCAAGATATCGTTTAGAGGGAGGTTGATGGCCAAGTCATGTATTAGAATTTAATTAATACTACAATGTGTGCTTGCATGTTTGTGTATATGTGTAAGAAGAGAAGAGAAGAGAAGAGAAGAGAAGAGAAGAGAAGAGAAGAGAAGAGAAGAGAAGAGAAGAGAAGAGAAGAGAAGAGAAGAGAAGGGTGCACCTGCTGTTGTACCATTCTTAAGAACATTTCAGTCAGCAAGTCCTCATGTGTGTCATAAATCATGCCTCAGCAGTCAAGGACACACTGCTTATTCCAACACAAATACACCCAAATATACATGCACACAACCATGAACAGATACACATTTACTTATTATCTAAATATGGACATACTATAGACTTCTGTTGTTTTTATACAAAGTTATAACTACTATAGACTAACCCTAATCCAAATCCTAACCATACCCCAAAACTGATTTTTTTTTTAAGTATTTGCTTTGAAAAAGTATCATTAAGGGGATATTTAAAAGAAAATGAAAATGTCATCATTTTCCAATCCCGTATGGCTGTTTCTCAATGTGCGTTCTTTTGTGTTTATATGTTCTCATGGACTCGTTTGATGCTATCATCCACTGCTGAAGTTCAATTCCAATACTCAGGAACGCAAGTACCAAGAATGCATTCAAATTACCGAGATATGTTCTTAAAGCAGGCTGAATTTCGAGGATGCATCAAAAGGTGACTTGTGAGCAAGAACCCGGTACTACGGTGGCAGACAATGGACAATTGTCATTGTTTTTTCCCCCAGTAAGCTTGTGAAAGTCTGTCGGTTCGAAAGAGTTGTTATTCTGTGACAACCTTTATTGTTCTGTGTATAATTTTAACAAAGTAATAAACTCTTGATGGAGGAAACAAGTGTTAACAGACTTTATCCATTCAACTTGTCTTTAGTCCTGCAAAACCTCACTGGTATAATAATAACAATGCTGTCAGTGGTGTGTGTGATAATGCCAGTAGTCTCTTCTCTCACTGCCCACAAATGTGCTGTGACGGGTAATTGCAGAACAAGAAGATTGCAGCACATCTCAAAGTTCGCAATAGATGTGTTTTATGTCCTCCTGTCCTTTCGAGTTCATTCTTCCCAGGTAGCTTGGCAAGACTGGTCATCATAAGAACACAAGTCTGTTCTCTGCATTCTTTGCATTGAGGAAAACACTTTTTCCCACAGTATGAGTAAATCTTTTTTGTTTCCATGGAACAGAAAAGGTAAATGTTTTAAATGTCTTTTACAGTGTTTACTTAGGCCACATATACACTAATCCGTTTTCCTAATGCCATCATTTTCCAAAGTATGCCGTAAAAGAGAGGGTTTTTGAAACACTCTGTTTTCAGAAGAGGTAAAAGCAGTTTCAGTGTGGAAAAGAGGTGCAAATGTAGCACAATTAATGTGTTTTCAAACAAAAAGATGTGGCCTCACTTTTCATTTTTGGGTAAAATAATACTTTAATGTATTCATTTTCCAATTGAGGGCATTTAGCTCACTTCTGGGAACAATTTTGTTCCCAAATTATAGCTAGGTAGGTACACACAGACAAGTTTCTGTCATGCTAGGAACTTTCCATTGACTTCTTTTGTGTTCATACCAAGCTAATGATATTATCTATCCCCTACCCTTAAACCTAACCCTCACAGACACCTTTTTTGCATTTTTACATTTTCCTCAATAATATATAGATGAAGTTAATGTTTACAAACATTTGCTCGGCAGCACTTTCAGGTTCTTATGGAACCCGAGAAAATAATCATTTTAGATATACGCTTCATTCAGATTTATTCAAAAAGGTCCCCAGAAGTGCTGTTTGTGGAATTGAAACACCATTTTCAAAACATTATTGTAGATTTGTTTGTTTTTATTTAGATTTCCATCATTGTTTCTCATGGATTACGGTCATTGTGTTGCACCGCAGCTGCTGTTGGTAGATTTAAACTTCTTGTGGAGAAATCCTAAAAAACTCTTAAAACAAATGGCAGATTTTAGATTCAAAGTGCAACTGTTGCAAAAAAAATAAAATCAGCTACATATGATCTAGCAATGACATTATATGAACAAGACAACCATTAAAGATTTAACAGGATGAACGGGACCACTTGTGGGGGAGCACTGATTGGTCCCCACAGTAGGTCATCAGAGGTTTTACTATCCTTGTTGGGACATTGTGTACGAGATCCGGATCCCCAGCACACAAATACATGGAAACATATGATAACTCCTGCATGCGTCACTCAAAGTCAGCCAGTTTCCTTCTGTGGAAAAGCAAACCAAATCACAGAAACCAATACATGATTAAATCATTATGATTCCTTTTTGTCTGCTCCTATCTCACTTCCTCTTCCTGTGCTGTTCAGGTTTGTGCTATCTCACTGCTAAGCTGAGTCAAAATCCTTTTAGCAAGTCAGTCCTCTTTTGGCCACCTTTGGAGCACTCTCGGGAGACTATTTCCAGTCATGACAGTGCAGCTCCTATCTACTTGAATGGGGGAACACAAAAATCTCAAAAACAGTTGGTCAATATAACGATAAAAGTAATCTAACAAAGCTGATATCATAAATTGTGCTTCTTTAGCTCAGATAACGCAAAAAAATAAAATTTTCGCAGCTTGTATAGCTAATGCGCATGCACGCTCTTGAGATGATTGACAGGCAATGTCTGTATCTAAAAGGTGATTGGCTCTTTTATCTGTAAGGTGGGACTTCCTTTCTACATCCGTTGACCATTGGCCACTAGAGCTTCTTGGTTGGGCATTCCAATTTCTCCCAATCATTTTAACAGAAGTGGCCCTTCTCTGCTAAATAGTCTCTGGCTGAGTTCAGGTGAGCTAGATGGACATGTTTGCTCATTGCTTGCAGCCATGCGATGCTCCCTCTCCCTTTGCCCCGTTACCCAGGAACAGATGCCAGGAGTGTTTCAAGTGTGTGTGCTAGGGTAGTGGGTTAATTGGAGTAGTAGTGGGGGTTAATTTCAATTAAAACTTCAACTAATGGAGGTCAGGCAAGTGTCTGCAAACATCTGATTATAACAAATGGTCCTGCCAGTCAAAACTTTATCTTGGTTACCCCCTGGTGGAGCATCCCAGCAAGGTGGATGCAGAGGAGGGAGAAGAAAGAGATGACTAATGAAGAATGAACGGGAGCGCACTTGTTAGCGTAGCATCTGCTAGGAGGATCTCTGAAAGAGAATAAGAGAGATAGTACATATCTATGTGTGTGAGAATGTGAGATTGCAGGGGGGGACACTCTCATCCCTATCTGATCGTAGGCTTGCTGCACTGACTGCTGCTGCCACGCTTCTCCATGCATGCCACAGCAGCTCCGAACATCTGGCGGGGCCCTGGAGGTGTGCACACGGCCCGGCACCCCGCTGATGCTAAATATGGTGCAGGGTTAACGCAGAGCTCCCTAATCACTTAGCTACTGTCTGGCATCTTTGCCACCACCGCTTCTTACTCAACTACAGACATCTGTGGTGCCGCCAGCCATTCTCTCACTTTCTTTAACTGCAGCTTCTTTCTGTAAACTTTCACATCAGTGGCTGATGTGTAAATCTTTGGCTGTGCATATTGTTTTCAGGGTTATCTGTAGGAAAATAAAAAAGACAAATGAGATCTTTTTAGTATCTTCATTTTTAATATCTGTATCTTACTGTATTCTCTTAGACAGCAATGGATATCAAATGGAAACTTGTGATAATGTCTCCAGCTTCTATCTTTCTCTTATCCATCTCATTAAAAGTACATGACTGTGGCGACATTTTTTTTTTAATTATATTGAATGATTCATTATCGAAATTTCGACTGATTGGTGTTAAAAGCGAGATTTTTTTTATTGTTAATACTTTATAGAGTTAAGAAATCAACAAAACTGACATTCCTAAATAAACCTTCAATTTAAACCAAACCGATTGTGTCATGAAAAGTAAATGTGACATGAAAAACACAATCACATAATTTTGTGGTGACACTTTCAGCTCATGTGTTTACTGTCATGCTCAATGGGACTCTAGTCCTCTGAATCGCAAGTGCAACACTCTATCAGTCAAGTTCCCTTTAAATTTGATCATGCTCAAATAAGCTTGTAAATATAGTTGATTATACAATGCAAATGATAGCATGTATTGCCTTACTAGTTATGTGCTATATTTGCCAAGATAGCTAAATCAATTCTTAAAATAAAATTCAATTCTAAAATTGAAATGCTAATATTTGTAGTTCTATATTTTTGCTGTATAACAATTGATTAATTCACATCTAACGGATTTTAGGAGAAATTTCTGAGACAAAGCTGATATTTAAAACATAAATGAGAATTCTATCTATTGAGCTATGAAAGAGCAGTCTCTGAGCAATAATATTTTTTCTCTGTGTTGGGGCAGACAGTGTCTTAAAAGTGACACTATGCCCTTGGATATTACTATGTAAGTACTGTAAGTTTTAAGCAGTCATATAGTAGTCTCTTTTATCCAAAAAAAATATTTAATTTTAAGGGACAATCTCCATTAGACATTCTAGGGCTACACACCTTGTTCAAAAGCACAATGGTGAATCTCAATGATTACACCTACAACCTTTCAATTACCAGCCCAGATTTTTTAACCACTATGCCACACCATTTGTCAGGTAGTAAATGCAATTAGCATAAACACCACCAAAAAAGATACAGTATGTGGTGTGATTTAAAGTTGAAGCATTAAAGGATAAAGATAGTTCTCTCATCATTTACAGCATGTATGCTGTCTCAAACTGGTGTGACTTTATGTCTTACTTGTTTCTTTTGGATTTGTGAAGCAACCTTAATTTATAGAAAGGCAAAATATATAAATCAAATGTATTATTATTTCTTCTGCAGAACAAAAATGAATATTGTGTGCTGTACTCACAACCTTTAAGTTGTACAGTTTGAACCATGCATGTGCAGATGTGTTCAGGTTCGCAGGTGTACCTGCAGGTTCCTGTGCTCATGTGTGGCGACTCAGCTGAGGTCCCCCACAGAGAGCAAGGTGTTGGGCTCCGTGAGAAACCAGAGCTTTATTGTGCTTGGCCCTGGGCAACCCTGTTTACTGAGCCTGCCACACGTCAGCTTTACAATGGCACAGATGTGTGTAGTTGTGGATTTGGAGCTTGTATTTAGCTGCCAGGAGTGACGGTGATGAAGTAGTAGTGATAAACTGATAGATTGGCTGCCACTGAAATTTTGGGAATGGGTCAGATAAACATGGCAGAGGAAAAGCTCTCTGTGTTCTGGTGATAATAAACTTGTCGTTCTAGGGGTGCATTAGATTCCAGACTTTAAGAAATTACAGGGGAAAGAGAGAGAGAGGCTGTGAGACAGAAAAAGCGAGGGGGTGAGCAAGAGAAAAGAGAGAGAGCATGAGAGAGAATGGAATGGCTTCTCTGCTTGGAATTACAGCAGGCTGTCAATGCTAGGTTTTAAGGGTAGCCCTGCAGACTGATGGTATTTTAGATTGTTGGCTCACAAATCATTAGCTGAAGTCACTGTATGGTGTAGATACATTTGAGAAACTCTCTCTCCTTCAAAATATATGTGACAGAGGAGGAAGACAGCAGTCCACAGCCGGCTATGAAAAAGCTTTATGGTCTAATTTTCCTTTCGCTAAACAAAAAGACATAACCAAAGATCTATGTCTTTGGTTTTTTACATTTCCATCTTGGGTATCAGCCACATCATATTGTAATTTCAGCATTATTTTGTTATGATTGGAAATTCATCACAGTACTGCATGAATGCATAGTAAATCGTCAATGGTTTAGACGAACGGAGAAATTCTTCCTTATATCGGTGTGCCTGCATTTCCAATTGTGCACTCTGTAAGAATAAACAGAAGTATTTGTTCAAGCGCTTCCTCTCCTCTGAGAGTTCCCCAAACTGAGAAATAAATCAGAGATATCAGCTTCACCTCCTCCGCCTATTTTCCACCTCTACCCATCATTACCACAAGACACACCTCCCAGCCATCCACTAAAAGATAGTAGAACTAGAGTGGAACAGGTTGGAGAGCTGGTTATGCATTTGAGAAAGCAGCAAGGAACCAATGTGTTTTAAATCAGCTCTTTGTTTGGTTGGGTTTGAGACAATTTTACTGAGGCAGTAAAGGGTAAAAGTTGAGCTCAGGTTAAAGAAAAGTTTAAGATGTTTTGGATGGTTACCTCACAGTTTATTGCTCTGAAAATCAAGAATAGTTAAACACATGTAGAGGTGCTGATGTAGAGGATTTTCCCTTAAAAAATGTAACCAGTTGGAACACACTAATCTCATTGTTAAGTTCTGCATTTAAAATTGGTCTGTGCATACTGAAATTCTAATTGAGTTGTCAGTGATGTAATACAGTGAAGAGGCATGCGTATTTTATATACTCTACCCTCAAACCCCAACCCTAAACATAAGTCAGTGGAGTATATATATATATATATATCATCTTATACCGTCTACACCATGCACGTCGGTTGAAATGACGTGATACACCACAACAGCTTGAGGCTTTCTAAACTGGACGCATCGAAGCAAATGTTCTAGACTAGGGGAACTCAATAGGTGGACTCCAGTCCGGATCCGGACCCAAGAATAATTAAATCCAGACCAAGCTCTGAATGTTTGTGTTTCCATTACTTCTCCATGGGCAGCTTATTAACGACGGGAAACATCCACACTCCACAAGATGCTCCACACTTCCACTTAGTTGTTGATATCAACTAGACTAGCGATACTGGCGATTGTGAGCAGCGGAGATTCTGGATGAATAAGCATTGTTACATGGTGATATAACAATTACAGGTGATTTAAATATGACTGTAATATGAATGTCACAGCAATAAGCCCCCACAAAAGCTGCCAATGCTGAAACATTTAGAGTCAAACCAGATGTAATAAGCAGAGGTTGCATTAATCGAATTTTCTGTCACTTGCCTATTTTTTTTTAAAACAGATAATTCCAAATGATGTCTATCATTTTGGAAGACAACAAAGATGAAAAACATTTAAACCAAGCTCCTTGATTTTTTTATTAATCATCTTTACGAGGTTCATATCTCATGTTACGCTGTGAGTGTATGTGAATGAGGTATAGACAGAGTTGTTGAGAAGGCGGCACTTGTAATATAATAATAATAATGCCATAAATCGGAAGATTTTTAAACAGAACCTATGATGACCATACACCCTCTCTATTCATGGACATGTCCTCTTTTTCTAACCTTAATAAAGCATCCAGTCGGATTTCTAGATTGGTAACTTTACCATGCATATGTGTGTGTGATTGTGTTCTCATCTATTCGGGATTGCCATCAAAACCTAAAGTTCATATGCAGACATTAGTGAGAAAGTGATTTACGTTAAGTAAACACAGACTGTTCTTCCATTATTGACTGTTGTTAGTGATATTATTGTGTTTTGTAATGGCAATAAGTTGTGAAGCAGAAGTCTGTTGCATCCTCATTGGAAGAACGTGCTAAGCATTATGGGTAATTTCGCTGCCTGTGAAAAAGTTGGATATAGCAGGAAAGTGGTTATTCCTTGGCATTGAATGCAGTTGCTTTATTCCCACCCCGCTTGCATTGCCTTTCTCTCTGCTATAGACATGAGGTTCCACATAAAGCCTAATTTACTCTACTACGAGTTGCAGGTGCGGTTATTTTAACAACAGTAGCGGAGATACTGCTACATATCCAAGTGCCCTCAACTGATGAAATCTTGATGAAATCTTTTAATCTTTTGGTAGAAAAGATCTCTCTGACCTGCCTCTGGGGTCCCAATGTTCTCATCAGGATTTTTTTTTTTTTTTTACAAAGTACTATTGCTATAGAAAAACTATTAAAAAAAAAATACATAATTTCCTAGCCATATAACTACTGACACCATGTAAGCTACATATCATTATCCAGACCTTTGCTGAGAAGGAAACCGGACCTCTTGGAACTTGAATTGAGTACTCCTGTTCTAAACCATTTATTTGTCTTGTTTCCAGTATGTGCAGCACAGCATGGAATGGGACATCCGTTTACTGTCAGCTTGACAACGTGCCACAATGCTTCCAGTGTAGACAGCTTTGATTATAATGGGATCTATTTGCTTATGATGCCACGGGATGTGCCGCTCGTGTCCAGTGCAGACTGGGTGATAGAGGTAAATTGAAACCTCCAAAAAGAGCCAGTCAATGATGTGAACTTCCTGGTTTCAACATAGTACACAAATTCAGGTCTGTGGTGCTGCTGACCCATCATGCATTCAGTTTCAACACAGAAGGTAAACGTACTAGAACAGATGCAAAAATGTCTAATGGATAATGGCTCTTGTCAGTAACTCGGTATAATGGGGTCAATGTCAGGGTACTAGAAATTTGGAAGCAGCATGTCAACATCATGTGTGATGTTGACATAATGGTTTGAGGAGAGGGGACACAGAGTACTCTGTATGTGCTCAGAGACTGGACAGAAAAAGTACAAGTGCGGGCTTGACATTGATTTTGATACAAACAATATTATAATACACATATGTAAAGGGATCAATGGAAAGGAGGAGGCGAGAACCGGCTTGACAATATAAATAATAGTTTTAATGATAAACTTAAAAGACAAACACACACATGACGGACATGTCTGTAAACTATCTCTCTCTTGTCGCACCACCGTCTGTCATCAGCCTTTATCCCTCTCGGAGGCTTAATTAGCCTGATAAGGGGCCGGGTGTGTATAATCACAACCTGGCATCGCCCTCCGCCCTGCCACAACATAAAATACAGTTTATTCAGCTCAACTGATTGTTCTCCTCTAGGTACAGGGGATTGATAGGATGAGAAAACAACTTATTGCACTCACATTGTTCTGTCACAAATGAAACAAAGAGAAAATGAAGTTGTTCATTTATTAGGAGCGCCAGATAAACACAAGCTGCTAACAATTTATGTAAGTATAATTAAAGGGTAAACGTTGCCACTCAAGGTGAGAAAGAACATTTCAATTCTTTTCCCATGAGCAAGAATTGCTCTTTTAATTTTCCTATCTGAAAGGTCACAGGCAGTGTTCTTGCTTTCCTCCTTAATTGATTTTTAGAATGCATCGTAGTAAATGATGGAGAGTTCAGCAGCTGTGCATCATAAAGGTAAAAGTTGAACAAACCACTTATTGCTGTTATGCAGTCGTGTTACCTTATAAATAATATTATTCTACAGTAGTTCTATGATGTTTAATATGCATGTGAACACTCTTTTATCTTATTTAAGGCCTATAAATGCTCTACCCAGTGCCTTAGCAACCCTGTTTGTGTATAGATACTTAAAGGTTGCATTCACAATCAGAGCTGTTATTTTGTTGTTGCCACAAAGTCTGCAATTATTTGCCATTATTTTCTTGGTCTATTATCACTCACCGACATGACCAAATGATGCTTAACGTGCAAAACAAGTGGTGGTTTTATCAAATGAACCTGAATGGTTGCTCTACCATTTTCTGACAAAAGTCATCAAAGGGGATGGAACAGGGTAATCAAGGCGATCAATCGATGAACAAAACCGAGAGTTCTCTTGTCAACGTATGTTTTCACGTCTCTAACATGAGACAGTGCTAGAAAGCAGGTGTCACAACACTCCGGTCTTAAAGGGGCCACATCCAATTAATGACGATTTAAATTTCATGAAATTTCTGAACTTGGCTACACTGACATAGCCCTTCCCCTTGTGAACTAGCTTTGGTCTACCACACCAAACAATAGTTTTATATAATGTATGTTGTATCAGAGACGGTTTTGCTGTTTTGAAGGTTCAATTCAATTAAAATAAATGGGGGGCAATTAAGAAATGCTCAATGGTCAACAGATGTAGAAAGGAAGTCCCACTTTACAGGTAAAAGAGCCAATCACCTTTTAGATACAAACATCTCTTGTCAATCAAATCGAGAATGTGAATGCGCATACGCTATACAATTATTATTTTTTTTTTACGTAAACTGAGGTAAAGAAGCACAATTTATTATACAGTGTAGTCAGATTTTACCAGTGCCGATTTCTTTAAGACAACATGGGAAGCATGACATCCCTTAGCATTTCATTAAAATTGCCCAATGAGATTTATCAAATTGCCTTCATGAGTTGCTGCAATTGCTCAATCTATAAGAACGGATTGTAACGGTAATCTGTATTTTGACCCAGTTTTCCCTGTCCTGTTACCTGTCTCTCCCCGTGCATTTTAAGTCTAGGCCTTCTGCGTGATTCATGCCATTAAGAAAACACAGTTTCACAATGAATAAGACACCTTATGCCCATCATACCTTACGTGGCATTCAACTAGTAATACCAATTGACATTTTAAAAACATATCCACACACGAAAGCTTGAACCAAGGAGGTCTAATACCAAGAAGACTCTCTCTAATAATATTTGCGATTTAAATGTCGCTTCCTATAAATTGTGTTCCGTAAGATTACATGGTTACTTATCAAAACTTGATCTGATACTGAATGCTCAAGCACACTAATTTACACTTAGAATCTCCTGATGTTGCTATAACAATGCTAAAAGCACTTACCAATTTGCTTGAAGTGAAAATCAGCCCTCCTTTCCTGTTTAATTAATCAATTGCATGATCATGCAGAACATCTCAGGTTTTTAAATCCATATGGATCTCTTTCTCGATGGTGATAGCGGCAGTGATGTCAGCATTCCGCACCCTTCGCTTTCAAATTACTTATGTCACTTAAAGCATGATTGCATCACTCAAGGCCTGCTAAAATGCCTAGATTGTGAAATATCCTAAAGACTACACCCACCAAGAACAAATAAATCAATCTGATTGGCTGATAAATCTGACTTTAGATGCCCATTCATTTGCACTGTTGAAGGATTCTGCAGAAATTCTGAAGGCCTGACGGGGTGGAGCTCAGACTCACGTGGTGCTTCGGCTAAGGAGCAGGCGATATGTGAAACAGCCTACACGCTTTGTTTATAAGCATTGAGGGATTAATTCAGATTGGATAAACATTTAGTTATTTGCTATTTGTTTGTAGATGAATTAAGGGTGGAAAGCGATTGAAAATGCATAGGCAAAAAGGGGAATGAGAATGAAATTATGAAAAAATATGTATTTATCAGGCATGTTACGTCAGCAGAGAAGGCTTTGCTGGCCGTGATAAATCGCCACTGAATAAAATTTATATAAAGTTGATTTCCTTGCAATAATTTGGTCATGGTGAAGGTCAGAGAGTTGAGTGAAAGGTTTAATCTGGGTAAAATGATGGCATGCTCATTAACTGCTTTTAATGTTAAAACATTATATGCATTAATTATACAGTAATAAGGAGAAGGCAATATATGTGATGCTGTTATGCAGTGGGAAACGAGAATGGGCAGCGAGTGTTCCTCGTTGCTGCGAGTTCTGCAGCTCGCACTTCTTTCCAGTCGAATCACAAAGAAAAATGCAACTAAATGTGTTCCCACTCAAGATATATGTTCACTGAGGTGAGGATACAGTCTTTGTTTTATTCAAATATAATGTTCCAAATGGGTGAACATGAACCCAATCTTCTAACGCAAGGGGTGAATTAGTTACCACTAGATCATCTAGTCAGATGCTTAACAGAAGAACTTATTGATGTACTTCTCCAGTGACCAACAATATCTCATGACCAACAATAGCAGATGTAGAGCTGAATGTAATCAAATTTGTTTGTTAAATAATTATTTTAGAGTTTGAATTGGTGATCAAGAACGACTATTCATCAAAACAGACAATTTGAAATAATCGTTTAAGAGCACTCCTCGTCGCTGTGCCACATCAACTTAACGTCTTGTAAGAATCTTGCGAGACTGATGAGGGAGGGATCCCTTCTAGACATGACAGAGTCGATGGGAGTTTCATGAATGCTGTTTGCATTAGGGAAATTATCTGATATATGATTGTATTTCTATCCTGCCTGGAAGCATGGCTTTTCTATATGATGATTGGTCAAGCTGTCAAATGGGCTTAACCACGTAACAAATTGCCAATCATTGAAATGGTAATGTACGTGAATGACAGCTTATCAATTTAATACACAATAAAAAAATCTTTACTTTTGCCTTTGGCATATGTACATGTTGAAAATAAAATTGTAAATAAGGTTCTGTATTTTAGGTATTTTATTTTCATTTAGTAAATTCAGTAGTTATTTAAATTTTTTTAGAGTTGTATTTTTTTTTTTTTTTGTGAGTTGGCAAGTCTGTTTTTGAGGACAAAATGGGAGACACTGCTAATGTTGTTGACTTAATTTCGGAGAAATCAATCAAATCCTAATGGACCATTCCTGCCAAAAATAAAAATTGGAGAGCAGACTTCACATTTAAGTTAATATAAAAAATTATATTGAAAATGAAAAATATGCGAGTACACATTTTTGGAACGATATCTGTGCTTACCCTCTTTTGAAAACCACCAACCGCCACTAGATTTTACTTCTGAAAATTTTTATTTGAAGTATGTTATTTTATTGTTATCTCGACCAACCATTATGGAGATTTTGGTATTTCCCCATTAAATTAGACAGGAGCTGCACTGTCTTGCTGCTTGTTTACAGGGAAAATAGCTGTCCGGGAGTGTTTCAAAAATTGCTGCAAAATGAACTGACTTGCTATTTATGCATGTTTATTTATTTTTATGTTTCATTAACTGTTTAATGCTTCATAATTGTTGATATGTTTATATTTAGCTGAAAAAACATAAATAATAATAGACTATTTATAACCCTATTTTATATATGCATATATGTGTTCAATTAAAACATTTCCCCCCTGTACAATAATGGTATACATTTTTCAATAGCTTTTTTGCCACCAATACTTTCATATAGAATTTGACTTTATTTGAAATAAAACAAGGGTGACAACAAGCCCCAGTCTATTTATGTACTGTGACAGAGTAAAACAATAGACTTAACTGTGGAAAGCTCCATGTGAAGATACATATTTATCATTGCATGGTGTGTGAAGATTCTATATCCATCTGTATAGTGCACTCCAAATGTTTGTGATGTTTTTGACATTTATTCATTTTTATTTTTATTTTGTTTTTGCCACAGAAGTTTATTTATATGGATAACACAGATAAACCCAAAGCAGTCAATGTGTCCTTGAAATATTCCAATACCACTGCATTCACACAGTTAGAAATGTTCCTGTAT
Organism: Xyrauchen texanus; assembly: GCF_025860055.1. Taxonomy (NCBI): domain Eukaryota; kingdom Metazoa; phylum Chordata; class Actinopteri; order Cypriniformes; family Catostomidae; genus Xyrauchen; species Xyrauchen texanus. The sequence goes on along the minus strand of NC_068313.1, from coordinate 24,261,250 downwards.
GCATTAAAGTCTAATATAAATGCACACAAAGCACTGAAATCAGTCAGTATTTTTCTCTCAAGCATGAATGTGATATTTTTCTTTTAATCTCAAAGAAAAACTACTAGATGGGAGCTACTTTGTGACTATCTTTGTGACACTCGCACTATCATTCTGCAGAATTACATAAACCAAGAGCCCACACTAAATTCAGCTGGACTTGCTGACCACTACGGCATGAGATAACGGCCAGCAACAAGATGCTGTGGGTACGATCCCTGGATGAGATCTGGTTATCCTTGCCAGCAACTTCAATGCCCATGTTGGTATGGACAGGGCCAGATAGGAAGGGACTTTGGGCAGGTTTGGTGTGGGAACAAACAATGACAATTGTCTACGCCTACTGTCCTTTACCGCATTAAACAACCTGATCATCGGAAACAGCCACTTCCAACATCCACGCAAACATCAGCTTACATGGCACCATCCATCCGGCAAGGACACGGCTGTCTTGGATTATTTTATGATCAGCTCCCACTTTCTATCATTGGACGTCATTAAGGACGTCTGTGCAATGAGGGGACCAGACTGCGGATCTGACCACTATCTCGTCCATGCTAAGCTGCAACTGCGACTTCAAAGGGTGAAGCGCAAGGCACCAACATTAGCCAAGCCAAATAGAATGTGTCTAATGGACCCAGCAACCAAGCGAGTTTTCCAAATCACCCTCGCCAACAAATTTTCAGCACTAGCACAGTCGGATGATTTGGACGACGAAGAACAGCAGATATCACAAGCGATCCTAGAAGGTGCAGCTCTTCTACACCCAACAAACCGCTGCCGGATGCAGCTGTGGATCTCAGAAGAATGCCTGAACCTGGTGAACAAGCAAAAGTGAGCCAAATACGTACATCTTGAGCAAGACCGGCACCTGAACAGAGAAGTTCGGCAGATGATGAAGACAGAGCAAGAAGCCAAATGGAATAATGTGGCAACTGATCTCGAGGAAGCTGCATCTAGGCAAGAGTACCAGACTCAAAGAGTACCAGAGACTGAGTGGAAAGACTAAGTCGACCAATGACAACATCAAGAAAGTGGATGGAACCTTTGTGAGGTCTACCAGCTAACGCCTGCAATGGTGGAAATAATTTTGCCAAGAACTATATAATCACGATCCACCTCAAGGACACTGGCAGACCCACCACCTATCGACCCACCAGTGAATCCATTCATCGATGACAAACCTACAGTTCACTAAGTGAAAACCGATGTCAGATAACTGAAGAATGGAAAGGCACCCAGAGTCGATCAGGTCACCGCCTCACCATCACCATCGAGGCGATTAAGGCGGGAGGAGATGTCCCGCTGCACTGACTTCACGCACTCTTGTCACTTATCTGGCACTGCTTGGAAATAAGCTATTATAGTGCCAATACTGAAGAAAGGCGATAATCGGGAGTGCAGAAAGTACCGCGGCATCAGCCTCCTGTGTATTACCAGCAAAGCTTTTATAAAGTACCAAGTACCTTGGATCTGTGGTACAGGAGAAGAAAGAGGCGTTTTCAACTGATGTCCACGGCAGAATCGGCCAAACAACCACAACATTTGTTTCGCTCAAGTGGTGCCTATGGAAAAGGTCCAACATCTCCGTTAAGACCAAAATACCCCTTTTCCGGACCCCGGTCCATGAAACATGGACTCTACTGAAGCAAGACCTAAACAAGCTCGGGGTCTTTCAAATGCAATGCCTGCAGCAGATCTTTAGTATCTCCCTCCATGACCGCATCTGAAATGAAACCATCCGAATAAGATACGAACACCAGCCAACAATCGAGGAAGTGATCCAACTAAGAAGGCTGAGATGGTTTGGGCACATCTGCAGAATGAGCTTCACCAGGACAACGTACCAGCTTCCCTGGTGAAAACTTCCAACGGAGTGGAAAGTTCAAAGAGCAGCCCCAAAGAAGACATGGTCAAAACTAATTAAAGAAGACCTGAAAAACTGGCGATCCACCCTCTGCAATGCCAAGGACATTGCCATGGATCGAAAAGTATGGGAAAGCGTTCTGAGCGAAATATGTCTGAAATCCAGTGGCATTCACAGTAGCATATGGGCTCTGGAGGAAAAACCGTCCTATCGTTCACTAGGGATCAAAGAAGAATAAAATGTATGCTCATATCTCTGACCCCTGTCTTCCAAAATTGGACATGCCTCAAGGTAACTAGCCCTGAACTCAGCTTGCAACTTAGAAGACTCAAAATGTGGATTTTTGTTGCTCTAGAATTCTTTACTGTGGCATTGATGTAGCTGCCGCTTTTATACAGTACCTGTCTGATTAATGGTACTTAGATGTAATAGAAAATAAACATAAGCTAATGATCACATCACAAACAGTGCATGTTCCCATCTCACTGATTTTGTTTTTAATCTGTCTAACCAAATCGATGTGAAGACTGTTCAATCATGTGCTTCTTGTTGGGCATTGCTGCTGAAAATACCATAATGCCTGTGGATTCCAGCAGTGCCCGCTGGTAAAAGCTTCTCAGGTGAAGTTTGACCAAAGAAATATTACTGGTTAAGCTAGTTAAAGAAATAGTTCATCCAAAAATGTAAATCTGAAGTCTTCTGAACGCATGCAAATTAATTTGTATGGTGAACAGACATGTAAGAAAGACATTTCAAAATTGTTATTCCCTCTTGATTTCAATCCGTGCATTTTAAAAGCAGGATGAGAAAGCTACTCAAGAGAAGAAATAATCCATGATTGTTTTTTTTTTATCAAGAACAACTGGATTTAGATAAACAAATGAACCTATGTGTATAATAACAGTGATATCTTAATTTCAAGGGGTTCTTAGCATCATATGCAAATAACTGATTGTTCTCTCATTGCTCTTAAGGTACACTGTTTGAAACATAAATCATCCACTGAGATGTTTCTGACAAACATGATCTACAGAATGCATATTAGGCTATTAATATATTCATAAATCATAGTTGTAGACATGGCTTTTAATTCAGTTTGATTAATACTGACGTGGATGTGGTGGAGATAGGCAGCAGTGTTTTAAGCCGAAGTTTTGTCTTGAATGGTTCAGATTATTTCCAGGGAAATCATACAAGCGGATATGAGAGTATCACATTAAAAGACTCTGTGAGCATACTTAAAGACAAACAAATAAGTGCATGGACCTGGAAAAACACTCGTGTTTCTAAATAGCAGGTCGGCATTGAGGAATTTGAAGTCCGGTTTTCGGTGTGTAATTGCAGAACCAATGTCCAACAGCATTTGTCTGTCATATACAATAAGGCAGACAACATCCAAGACGATAAAACTGTAAACAAAACAAACAATAAACTGCAGTGTTGTGTCGAAGCTCGCAACGGAGCAGCCATACTCGGCGCCATCTTCTAGTCCATGGAATTGTTATGGACATTTTCAACCTGTCCCTCTCCCTGTCTGTAGTCCCCACTAGCTCCAAAACGTCCACCATTGTGCCTGTACAAAAGAAATCAAAAATCACTTGTTTAAATGACTGACGTCCTGTTGCTCTGACCCCATCATCAGCAAATTCTTTGAGAGGCTAATCAGAGATCACATCTGCTCTTTGCTGCCCACCTCACTGGACCATTGCAGTTTGCCTACTGCAAAAACCTCTCCACTGATGATGCCATTGCATCTACAATACACACTGCTCTCTCCCACCTGGAAAAAAGGAACACATATGTGAAAATGCTGTTTGTAGACTACAGCTCAGCATTCAACACCATAGTGCCCTACAAGCTTGAAGTGAAACTCCGGGCTCTGGGCTTAAACAACTCCCAGTGCAGCTAGATCCTGGACTTCCTGTCAGACAAACGTCAGGTGGTTAGAATGGGCAGCAACATCTCCTCATCACTGACCGTCAACACTGGAGCCCCGCAGGGCCGTGTTCTCAGCCCACTCCTGTATTCCCTATACACACATGACTTTATGGCATCACATAGCTCCAATGCCATCATTAAGTTTGCTGGTGATTTGACGGTGGTAGTTCTGATCACTGACAATGATGAAACAGCCTACAGAGAGGAGGTGCACACTCTGACACGCTGGTGTCAGGAGCACAACCTCTCCCTCAACGTCAGTAAGACCAAGGAGCTTGTAGTGGACTTCAGGAGGAAAGACAGAGTACACAGCCCCATCACCATTAATGGAGCACCGGTGGAGAGAGTAAGCAGCTTCAAGTTCCTCTGTGTCCACATTACTGAGGAACTCACATGGTCCGTCCACACTGAGGCCATTGTGATGAAGGCTCACCCGCGCCTCTTCTTCCTGAGACGGCTGAGGAATTTTGGAATGAACCACCACATCCTCGCACGGTTCTACACCAGCACTGTAGAGAGTATCCTGACTGGCTGCATCACCACTTGGTGCGGCAATATCACCGCCCACAACCGCAAAGCCCTGCAAAGGGTGGTGTGAACTGCCAGACACATCATCGGAGGTGAGCTTCCCTCCCTCCAGGATATATAACATGCGGTGTGTGAAAAAAGCACGGAGGATCATCAGAGATTCCAGCCACCCGTGTCATGGGCTGCTCTCACTGTTACCATCAGGCAGGCGGTATCACAGCATCAGGACCCGCACCAGCCGACTACATGACAGCTTCTTCCCCCAAGCAATCAGACTTTTGAACACTTGATCTCTCACAATCAATATACATAAGCACTGCACTTTATTAATCTTATTATCTCACACTGGACTGTCATAATTAAATTCTCAACAATACAACTACTGTATATATATTTTTTATATACTCTTTATTTATTTTTTTATTATATGTGTATTCTATATTGTGTGAATTGTTTACTGTACATTGTATATTATTATTGTGTTTTGTAATTATTTGTACATTTGATATGTAAATTGTGTTGTGTAAATATGTTGTTTATAGTAAGGTATATGTCTCATCACTGTCATGACTACTATGTTGCTCGGAACTGCACACAAGAATTTCACCTATTGTTGCACTTGTGTATATGGTCGTATGACAATAAAGTGATTTGATTTGATTTGAAAGCTTTGCAAAACACCTGAAAATTTTTAACGCCACACGTATGAGTTGGTCACTTGCATGCACACATTTTTCTCTTGGTTCTGATATTCCAGAAAAAAACCTATTGTATTCCATGCAACCAAACCAAACAAGGGATACAAATTTGCTGCTTTAATGGAGGCTTTTGAGTGGGCAGCTCAACGAAACTAAAAATTCTCTCAAGTGGACTTTTGTTCAAACAAGCACCTCTTATCACTCTTTCAGGTCCATTGAATACACCATCAGATGTCAATCATGCAGCCCACTCATCCCACTCTAACATCTAAAGGATCTTTCATGAGCTGCGTTAATTTATAGAGAGAAAACATTGAGAAAATGCCTTCTGAGTGTTTTTCACACATCTGCAAGAGAATGCTGAAATCATGTAACTTGAAAAGTAAAAGGTTATATCTATATTTTTTTTTTTTGCCAATCAAGATAATAGTTAATTTCTTGCACTGACCATGATGTGACTCCACTTGGTTTGAGGTTTAATTGATGAAGTTACAATTTAAACAAACTGGCTTGATGACCATTGCATTAGATTTCGGAACAGTGTAAAGTCTTGTCACCTTGAGCTGTAATATTACAGCTAGCTCAGTGTTTTATTGCCCTGTCGTTAGTCTCTTTCTGTACTGTTTTATTGGACAAAGGAGTTGATTGGGCTGAAGTGAGGTAGGATTGTGTCAGCGAGAAAAAAAAAACTGTTCAGTTTTTTACTGAATGTGAATGCTGCTGCACATATAAATGTAAAATGCATTTCTATAGTCTGAGTAGACGCCACAGTTTTTATTATTGTGAATAAAATGAAGGCTGTGAGGACAGGAAAAAGTCATCAATATTTAATGTTTTAAGGTCTCATCTAATATTACAATCCATGTTTTGAATTTTTCGTGCAATAACATTTTGTGTAAATTAATTTCAAATGTTTCATCTGACGATTAAAACTTAGGTACAGAACAATGCACTGAAAACCCTAATATGTTGACTTTACTCAATTGATTGATTAAACTCGTTCCTTCAATTGAATTGAGTAGTGGCATCTCCAAAACTTGTGTAATTACATTCCCTTACTTGGTGTTCATATAGAATGAACTTAACAATTTAAGTTGAGTTTCCTATCTGTCACTCACTCAACGTTGTGTGAATGTAGTGAAACTAGGGGTCACCATTAGGAGCCCCAAACACCTCTGATCTTTGAGAAAAGGCCAATGGGAATTGGCGAGTGGAATTTGCATGCCACTCCCCCGGACATATGGGTATTATAGGAGCTGGCGTGCAACCACTCATTCAGATTCTTTCTTCAGAGCTGAGCAGTTGTGTTCAGTGAGCTGAATTCCTCTGCCGATCCATTCACCTCTGAAAACCAAGCTGTTGGAGATACGGATCATTGCAGCGTTTTCTCTCCCTCTTGCACCGATGGTTCTCATTCAGGGCTCACAAAGAGGATGAGCTCTCGATCAAATTATTAGAGAGTGGGCTCGTCCAGCCTGATGTGGATTCGACCCGGCATGTCTGCTATGTTTTTTTATTTGTTCTGAGAGTGGGATTCGGAGACATCCCTGTGCCTCACCGCACATTTTTCAAGCTTGCTATGGCTATGGCAGCTTTTGATAAATGTAAGTAAAACATGTCAATGCAGATTATTAATTATTAAAGTGCAGAGTCTGGAGCAAAAGAAGACACATTTTATCTCTACAAAATGTTAACAATTAATTAACAAAATATCATGAACAGAAGCAAAATACACTGATAACTATCTCCCTCTATTATGATTTCAGAGATATTAAGCAATTTAAATATTAACCAGAAATAATACACCCTGACCTAAATGATCTTTATCACCGCTTAAGTGAACAAATGTGTGATTACACTGTCAATGTGTTTGTAAAGCTTAAACCGGGACAGAGGCGATAACCCACATTCAGCATGCAGGGAGGATACAGAGCTCTCACTAACCCCTTCTCACTGATCCATGCACAAGGTTAGCCTCATCTACATACGATCAATACACTACAGTAATAATTGTGATCTATTGCGTAAATATTGCAGTGGTCATTGAACTGTCTCGGTGAAAGCCAGAGCGGGTGACCTGAGGGGTAGCAACTGGAAACTCTCCACACATCACAATGGGGGGGGGGCGCATGTGGAGAATGACATAGCTCATAGCTCTATGAAATGCTAATGTCCAGCCAAGGGACAGGGGACAAGGACGAGCTTGTGTGGGATTGCGCAGTATGGAGGTGATGTTCCACCTGGTTGCCACATGCAAACACAAGCACACACTCTCAAACACACACAGCCATGCATGAAATACCTCTATCATAGCTACTTTTTTGAATTTGTCAGATATTTGACAGATAGCACTCTCTATGTAGTGAGCCTCTGGTTGCTTTGGGATCTGACGACAAGATACAGGAAGATATTGCAGATGCCTGCTCTGTGGCTTTAAGGAATATGTCAGCTGGAAAGAAACCCTAAACCTATCTCTTCATCTCTCTTTTCTTCCCTCGCTCTTTCTCACTTCTCTTTGGTATGGCCATCCCTGTCTTTTTCCTCCAGCTCTGTATTAAGGGGTGACAATATAGGGCACTCTGTTGGAATAAGAATGCATGAATTATTTGATAATCAGAGTTCGTTGTAATCCTTAACCCTGACCCTGCATTTCAAAAAGGGATTGAGAATTAGAGGCGCACTGGCAGGTACTGACAATCTGACTGCTTAGGGCAGCTCTCCTGTTTCTGTGTGTGTGTGTGTGTGTGTGTGTGTGTGTGTGTGTGTGTGTGTGTGTGTGAGCGTGTATTTATCACGCTCACACACACACACACACACACACACACAGACCGAATGTCCCCATAAGGATAGTAAAACCCGAAATTTCTGACCTTGTGGGGACATTTTGTCAGTCCCCATGAGGAAAACAGCTTATAAATCATACTAAATTATGTTTTTTGAAAATGTAAAAATGCAGAAAGTTTTCTGTGAGGGTTAGGTTTAGGGGTAGGGTTAGGTTTAGGGGATAGAATATAAAGTTTGTACAGTATAAAAACCATTATGTCTATGGAAAGTCCCCATAAAACATGGAAACCAAACAAGTGTGTGTGTGTGTGTGTGTGTGTGTGTGTTTATTACTTTGTGGGGACCAAATGTCCCCATAAATATAGTAAAACCTGAAATTTTGACCTTGTGGGGACATTTTGTTGGTCCCCATGAGGAAAATTATGTTTTTTGAAAATGTAAAAATGCAGAAAGTATGCACAAAAAATGCAGAAAGTTTTCTGTGAGGGTTAGGTTTAGGGGTAGGGTTAGGTTTAGGGGATAGAATATAAAGTTTGTACAGTATAAAAACCATTATGTCTATGGAAAGTCCCCATAAAACATGGAAACCAAACAAGTGTGTGTGTGTGTGTGTGTGTATTTATTACTTTGTGGGGACCAAATGTCCCCATAAATATAGTAAAACCTGAAATTTTGACCTTGTGGGGACATTTTGTTGGTCCCCATGAGGAAAATTATGTTTTTTGAAAATGTAAAAATGCAGAAAGTATGCACAAAAAATGCAGAATGTTTTCTGTGAGGGTTAGGTTTAGGGGTAGGGTTAGGTTTAGGGGATAGAATATATAGTTTGTACAGTATAAAAACCATTATGTCTATGGAAAGTCCCCATAAAACATGGAAACACAACATGACTGTCTGCCAACACAACTAGTTCAACACTACAATAGCAAAAACCAAAACTGCACATAAATTTACTCAGTAAATCGGTAGATAAGCCTTACCTTATTTGTGCTTCTATTTTTCAGAGTCCTCATAAGGATAGCCGCACAAACATGTTTGTGTATGTGTGTTTGTGTGTGTATGTGTGTGTGTGTGTGTGTGCGTTTCAATAACCATGATTTTAATAGGAAAATAACTTGTATAATGAGACTCAGGAAGCCTATTACAGGTTATTCAAGTACATGTTATTTGTCATTTGTATTGCATAAATAAATAGGGAACGAGTAACCAAAGTTGTTGGTTACACAGACTTTTTTCCACAAAATAATGTGTTATATAGGAGGCTAGCTAAATTGCAATGCCTGTATTGTATTGTTTTGAAATAATTTGTTGATTGTTGGTCTCTATGATAAAACAATAATATATAATATAATAATACCTTTTCTTATGGGCCAAGTCGTACAATTTTGCCATTTCGTTCAAATTATAACGAGTCGTCATGAGACTTTTTTGCACTAATCTGTTTTAATGTGAAAAACCTCATTGTTTTCCAAAGTATGCGGTAATGCAGAGTGTTTTCAGAAGTCCTTGTTTTCATTGGAGGAACACAGCATTCTATTGTGGATTAGATATTACTGTTGCCTCATTTTCCATGTAATTCTACAGTCCTCTCAAATGTGTATGAATTGTCTGGACTCTCTTTACACTAAACTAGAGAATCGCATCACTTACTTGTTTTCAAGACAGTGGGCAGAAAAATTAATGTAATAAAATAAATATCTTTAGAATGTATTTTCATCTACCCATCTTGTTAATCAGTTTAGCTAGCAGAATTCACACCATATCATCTCATAACAAATAATCAATGAAATAATCAATGAATTTTATAAAGAAAATTTGAGTGGTGATTGCCCATGCATAACTCAATGCCAGGATGCTTGGGCATTACTATACAGTTGTTAAGGTGTTTGAATGGTTGGTAGGGCATTACTAGGGTATTCTGTTTCTTTGCTCAGTGGTAGCTTACTGGTCCAAGTCAAAAGAGCTCACCCCCAAGTCTCTCTCATTTTTCTCTTTCATTCTTACATACACAATAGTACATCTGTGTGATGGAAATATTTGTTTGCAGGAAATAGAAAGTGTCAAAGAAAGAAGACAACTTATTAGATCAGTACAGGCAGCAGAAACCGTAGTAAATATGCATTAAAAACATTGGTCTTTTGCTGAAAGTGATTGTTCACACTGTTCACCCTCAAAATAATTGTAATCATTTGAGCATATGGATTACTATAGGTGTGAGTGTGTAAAGGAAATACAAGATACAAGAACAGTAGCATAATATGGATGCAAAAGGAGTAGATGACAGAGTGTGCAGAGGCAGTGAAAGAGAAAAGAAAAAGGAGAAAGCCGACTAGAGAGGGGTGTTGTGCTTGTGTATGTGTCTGTGTTGGAGTATAGGTAGCTCTACTAGCCTATTGGCTGCTGAGCTGCTGTCTGTACAGGGCCACTGGGCTCTGTGTGTTATTTACAACCTCAAGCCTGAGCTGGCTGAATAGGCCCGAAAGCCCTTCATCTGACCTCTGTCGTGCACACCGAGAGCCAGATACAACAGAGCAAAAAACAAAGACGGTGATGAAAGAAAAGCTATAGCAACCGGAAGAATACCAAGGTCCTGAGTGTTATCATGCTATTGTAGTTCAAGCATTCACATATTCTCCCAACTGATTAAAAGCTGAGAAAATACTAGGGGCTGCACAATTTGAGCAGTGCTGCTACATCAGCGAAAGGGGCAGTTCAGACTGAATGCTTACTTGCTGAAAGAAAGCTAGACCCAGCTTAACAAAATGAAAAGGACGCATGTGTCTCGAGACACGTTTTTTAACCTTGTGCGACCCCACGTCCTCCTGTGCGGAGCATCCTATAGATTTCCTGTTCAGCCAAGTGCATTTACTCCTAACATCCGAACAAAAGTTCTGTTTCAGAGTGCAGATGATGTCTGGACCACTCAACATGGTTGGCAGACATGTGCAATGGTAATCAGTACAAACATTCAGAATATTTAATGCTATATTTTATTTTGATATGGTTGGAAATGATTGGATGATGCTAGCCATTGCTTTGAATCCGAATTAATTATGCTCATTTCTGATTGGTAAAATGCTTCAGCACTGGGTTTGACTTGTTTGACTGTGCAAATTGAGAACATAAAGATTTTGTTTCCAAAGTAGAAAAAACACTGTAAAATAAAAGTAAAATCATGTCAAATAATTTTTTGTTGTATCGTTTGTTATTTGTGCTTTTCCCAATACACGTTGTTCCAAAGCATCTTAACAGAAATATAGCATGGCCTCTCTTACCTTATTGCTTAAATATAAACTGACAATGGAAACTTTTGGTGACATATATAATGGTTCCTTGGACATTCTAATAACGCAGGTTCATATTGCTTCAGTAAAATAATAAACTGCTTAACAACAGCATCCCCCATTCTTCAATCTCTCCATCTTTTTCTCTGTCCATTTGTCTGACATAAATGACTTCAATTATGAAAATTCCAATGACTGTTTCTTTTCCTGTAACAATGTCACAGCAGGAGTTTAGTGAAACTCACTCATAAAAACAAATGAGTGTGAAAAGTACCTTTAAGGCAAACTGGTGTTAATGAGAAAGGCTGGAATATACTTTAACACATAGATTAAATGTTATAGCTATTTACACAAGCCATTTGCAGGTTCTTGCATTATGGAGAACCCTGAGGCCATCAAGTATAGAATATTTAAATGCTGAAAAAGACCACAGTTTACAATACTTCAAAAGCTTGATGATGAGAAAAGCATTTTATTTTTTTAATGTCCTGTTATTTTAACTTTTCTTGATAAAATTATTAATTAGAAATGTTATAATGTAAGATATGTGATTTGTGCACTTTTTTTGGTAAAATCACTTTGGTAAGATGTTGTTAAACAACATAAATGTAATGTTAGAGAATAAGGCTGGGATCTTTGTTTCCTGTGCAAAACAAATAAAGAAAGCATCTCTTAAATACACAAATAAAATAAAAAATAGTCTCAATGTGTTACTTTAGTGATACACATCACGGTTATTATAACATAAATGACACTTATAACAACAGTGTAATTTTCAAGCTGACTGAAACAACAGTTAATCTATCAGAAAATAAACATAATTATTGCATGTTTTAAACTGTCGTTCCATGACACAAGTAACAAAATGCTTGTAATTACATCTTAATAAGATAATTCAGGTTTTCAACATGGAACAATAATGTTATAATACAGAATATAGGATTGATGGATGGTGAAGCTTAGAGCACATGTGTGCAACACTGCCATCTAGTGTTAAAATAACTATGAGCACCTCTGTCAACAGAAATGTTATGAGCTTGTGCATACCACACACACACACACACACACACACAAACCAGAAAGCAAGTTTTAGTATGAGTTTTTTCAAATTCAAATCCTACGAGTCCACATATCTGCATTTGTGCTCTTATTTCTCAGTTTGATTATTTCAGTTTAATTTCTCTGTTGTCTCATTGTTAAGGACAGGTGATTTACAGCTGCACCATGTAAACTAGTAATATGGTGATCATTTAGTTTGATCGTTCTGTTGGCAAACTGCAGGTGAGAGATGTAAAGCCCACTGAGACGACTTTTAGAGAAGTGGGTTAAAGCAATATCACAACATGAGCCACTGTCCCAGGCTCAGACGGCCAAAAGAAGCCGCATCTGGACTTAACAAACAGCCAACAGCACAGCCATTAGGCAAAAAGCTCAGATATTTTGAATTAAATGCTCTTTGGACATTCAACTGACCCAACATAAAAGCACTCTGCCACTACCTGCTGTGCGTGTGTATGTGCGAGTGAGTGTACGCTGGGTTAATTAGGGAGAGTGGGCAGATGGCTGATCTTTGACTTGTGACTAATACTGAGCAAAGAGTGAGAAAGTTTATGGGATTTGGTGGAGGGTCCAAAACAAGGACGTGTCAGCATGAACCAAAGTCTCAAGACTTTTCCTCTGCCTAAGCTGTGAAGACATAGGCTCCAAACAAATATGAACTTTTTAACTTCAGAGTGTTAGAAATAATATTCAGGTGAAGACTTCTATACAGCAGGCATCTACTGAAATAGAAAAAAAAAAAAATTGGAGGGATGCAGCCAAATTGAATAATTTGTTCTTTTCCTTACAGGCCTTATTCATAGTAGTGCCATGGATTTTGATGGGAATTAAATGAAACTGTGAAGAATAGACTTACTGTCTGTATAATGGTATTCAAGTTGTAAAAAGGTTCTGAATTACATCTTACACTATTTTCACTCATGTTATCTGGAGTTTTTCTTTTTTTTTTTTTGTCTTCTTAAAGTTTTTGGAAAGAGGATTCACAAAGATTTATAAGCTGAATGATCAAAAAAAAAAAAAACTGTACAGCCCATTAAAAAAACTGCACTTCTATCCTTTACAGCCTTGTTCTCATTACCATCATAATTTAGACAAGGGTTTAGCATTAAAAAAATACAGACAGACGGACGGACGGACGGACGGATGGATGGATGGATGGCATGTTTTCAACCTTGAGGTCAGTGGTTAATTTTACTGTATTAGGTCAGGAAAATGTTGTATTGTATTTGTATATCTTCTCTAATCACAGGTAAATCATCACTGACAGAATTTCAATTAAGTTTATCCAAATGTTTCTCTTTTTGTAACTAAAACATCTCTGCTTTCTCATGTTGCTTGCATACAGACACCAGATAATAGGGATATGCCCGAAGCCGAATACCTTATTTGGAAAAGAACAAATAATGACTTTAATACAAATAATGGATTCATCCGAACAATAAAAAAAATATTCAGAAGACCAATAATCCAACTAGTACAGGTAATTAAGCAATATTTTAAATAAACATACCCAAAATTACAATGCAATGAGGAGTCTGTGAAGCCAATATTTGCTTCTACAGTGTAAACCCAATGAAAATGTTCATGGTGTGATTTCAGGTTCATCAGATGGCCGTGGTCTCAACTCCATTTCAGTCTCTGTTAATTTTGCACATCTCAGAAATCTAATCTTGTCAAGAGTACCATTAACTATACTATATCATACACATGTTCTACTTCTTAAAATGTCTTTAAGACATTAACACTTTAACACCAACTGTTGCACACAATTTACACATAAGGATCCATTAAGCAACCTGAGCGTGATGTTGAATTCCTGACGTGATGATTTTATAGCGAAGCTCGTCTGTCTGTCTCTGAAAGCTGACCACATTTGTATCCACATCACCAATTATGGTAATTGCATGGTTTAGCCTTAATTCTCAAAAAGTTTAAATGCTCCATAGATTTTTAAATCTGGGGGACCTAGATAGCTCAGCAAGTAAAGATGCTGACTACCACACCTGGAGTTGCTAGTTTGAATCCAGGGCATGCTGAGTGACTCCAGTCAGGCTTCCTAAGCAACCAATAGGCCCGGTTGCTTGGGTGGGTAGAGTCACGTTGGGTTAACCTCCTCGTGGTCGCTATAATGTTGTTCTCCTTCTCGGTGGGGCACATGGTGAGTTTTGAATGAAGCATCCACGTCTGGATTTACGGTCTCAGATGCTGAGGCAACTGAGATTCGTCCACTGACAACCGAATTGAGGCGAGTCACTATGCCACCATGAGAACTTAGGGCACACTGGGAATTGGGCATTCCAAATTGGGGAGAAAATTGGAGAGAAATAAACACTTGAAAATCTATTCAGAATATTCCTGCACATGCACTGGGGATTGCAGATAAGGGTTAAGTTACAAAAAATGTAAATTTTTCCCACTTTTCTCCTCTTGAAATTTATAGAGGCTCGCTCTTGCTATTTATTCCACTGCATTTTGCAAATTCTGCACATGTAATTTAACTAAATAATTACGTCCTCCTCCACATTAAGTTAAAATATGTGCACACAAAATAAGCCTCAAGTGTAGCCTATCATAAAACTATCTGATATAAATTCACGGTGCTTTCACCTGTTTGTATAGGCTTAATTTTTTTTTTTTTTTTTTGTATGTTTGTATTTAATATTCACTGCAAAATTTGTGCTTGAAATTTCACAATTGCTTGACACCTCATACCTCAAGAATAACATTGTTATACTGCATACTGCACATAAATTAAACATATACTTACACATTGCTGACATTAACCAAATGTTTCAGCAGATATTAATGTCAAAAAACCAGGAGAAACCAAAGTAATTATAATAATAATTAAAAAGGCCTATTCGAGGCATATTTTATATGCAGAAACTCTAAATGTTAGAGAGTTACATTTTAAAAGTTAGTTCTTAGTTTTGAGACGCTTCCGGTTAAGCCACACCCACATCCGGTTCTATCCGAATACAGAGACAGATATAGATAATTTTGTCATAGTAACAGATACAAATACAGATCCAGATAATGGCTTGACTGCACACCCCTACCAGATACGCAAGCAAACACACTCACACACTCTCCTATCTCCTCAACAAAATTCTCCTTGCAAATTTCACTCTGCTGATTAAAATTACTTTGTATCTGGCAGGAAGAGTTGAAGTACTTAGAAATAAATATTACCCCCAGTGAGATGATGTCCTGACAGGTCCTGACGATGCCCTATCTGGATCCCTATTTCCCTGCTTTTATCATGGCCTGACACTTGTGCAGCTCGGGTAATCAGAGAGCCATCCCCCATAAAGGAAGCCTGCATTCTAATCTCAACTGTTGCATATCTAATACTAATTAGAATCCTGCAACTGGGTCACTGTCATTGTTTTTCAAGTACTGTCAAGTCGAGGGAAACATATGAAACTGAAATGATACCCTGGCAGAGGCGCCTGATTGAATCCTCTCTCTACCACTGATGTGCTCTCATCCATCCTATTAAAATATTCAATCTTATGTTGCCCATTCTGAAGGGCTGAGCTGGGAAGGGCAGCTGCCAAGAGGCCTGGTCTCTCTCTGTCTGTATTTCTCTCTCTATAGTGTACAACTACTCCAGTGTTCAGTGCAGAAACCCACTCCAAAAATCAGGGTGTTTTTTCTTGTCATCTCTGGGTCTGATTTTAATTAACTATTCAATCCCTGCACAGGCAGATTTGATTCCTCGTGTTCTTTGTTTTTTGCACTTTTGCTGCCTTATTCTCCCAGGGCAATCAGATTACACATTAAGGGGGATTTGTTTTTTGAAAATAAGCATGCATGCAAACACAAACACACATGCAATTTAATCTATTCTGGATGTGGTGTTCAGCTGTGATATGAAAACAGAATGTGATGTTTGCGGCCAGTTGATTTGAAGAAGAGACAGGCTTTCAGAAAATATCAATGGGAATGTGAGTGTCAGATCTGGACCATGTAGCAATGGAAGAAAGTGACCTGGTCTGATGAATCACGTTTTCATTTAGATTATGTGGACGGCAAGTTTGTTTACCTGAGGAAGAGATGGCAGCAGGATGCACCGTGAGAAGAAGGCAGACCGGCGGAGGCAGTGTGTGCTCTGGGCAATGTTTTGCTGGGAAACCTTGGGTCCTGGCATTCATGTGGATGTTTGAGATGTACCACCTACCTAAAGATTGTGCAGACCACATACACCCCTTCATGGCAACAGTATTCCCTGATGGAAGTGGCCTCTTTCAGCAGGATAATACGCCCTGTCACACTGTAAGGAACATGACAAAGATTTCAAGGTGTTGACTTGGCCTCCAAATTTCCCAGATCTCAATCCGACTGAGCATCTATGGGATGTGCTGGACCAACAAATCTGATCCATGGATGCCACACCTTGCAACTTACAGGACTTGAAGGATCTGCTTCAAACGTCTTGGTGCCGTATACCACATTACACCATCAGCTGTTTTGGCAGCACAAGGAGGACCTACACGATATGCTGTGGCTGATCAGTGTATAAAGTTGCAGACTACATAGTGATAAACTAATATTAATGTTCGTTCAATCAGAGTGCACTGATCTAAATTAGGTGATTTAAAGCACTGGCAGAACTCTTAAATAAAGTCTTTGGTAGGCAGGAGTTGTGATGGGACTGCTTGGCCAATTCAGGCACAAATTAAGAGGGACCGCCAACCAATGACTGTGACGTCATAATGTGTTTTCCCCCTAATGACAGATTATGAGAGCATTGTGAACATGTGTAGATAATGCAGTGCTTTTGGACAAATTCTTTCTATGTGACAGTTTTACTCTATGTACTTTATTTCGCACTTTTAAGAATACAATTTGCAACAAGTCTAACCAACACTCAGTCGAATTAAAATCAATTTAAATATAATGTTTGCTAATGAAAGGTTTTGTTTGATTTGTTTGTGTGTTCCTGATTATTTTTTCTTCTTGGAAGTTGCTTTTCAATGATGTACGCCTGAAATGTAATATAATAATTATAATATCAATAATAATAATAGTTGTTATTATTATTATTATATCCTCATAATTGTTATTGTTGTTATTATTAGATTAAAACAGAATAATAGTTTTATTGTATTTTCTATAATGAAATACGAGCTTGTTGTTCACGTACAAATGCATGGTAAATACTTAATATAGCACAATAATAATAATAATTATAATAATAGAAATAATAGACAAAAGACATAAACAAACATGATCACACCCAATTTTTTTTTAGTCTATCGCAGCATGGCCTCTGTTCTTTCTCAACGCTGAAAATGGTATTTGGAGACAAACAACTTCATTCTGCGGTGCGTCTGTAATTAGCTGTGGAATTAGTGGCACTGATGTGCCTCCATAGATCAGCAGGGCCCTCCAGGGAGGCTGCTGGGACCGCGCAAGCCACGTTTCCAATTATTGTGTTGAATTGCTAATTTAGTTATTGTGCCTCCCGTAATTGTGATGGGTATTCGGTGTGCGATTCAATTTGTTTTAAATATTTGTGGGCTGGCGGATTGGTAATAGAGCTGACCTATCTTGCGGCCCAGTATAAAAGTAGGAAAGGAAAAACAAAGGAAAGTGACTACAAAGATGTTCTCCCTCTCCTCTTCTCTCTATCATTCTCTTTCTTTTTTCTCCTCACTCATCGTCTTAGTTTGATCTGCCTCATCCCTCTTAAGACCGTTGAAGTTAAAAAGCTTGAAATTTAGAAAATAGTACTTTGATCAGCTGCAGGAGAGAAGCATCAGGCATTAGAGGACAGAACATTAAAGGCTTTGGTTTGAAGATAAGCAGGGAATGCCTGGCTCCCTAAATATTGTGGCAGGATCTTTCTGTGAGTGTGTGGAGGTATAGGCAGTGCCCAGGCAGGATTAGCCAAGAGGTTTAGGCAGCTCTCGGGACTGAGCACTTACATACATGAACTACTGACACACCATGTCACTGTCTATCCTCATTTTGCAGCACAGTTTTTTCTCAGAGCCCTGCTGGTTCTGTTTAGGTTGGCACAAGCTGCATGAAATATTGAATAACATGAAAAAAATTCTGTATTAGACTCAGATTGCACTAATGACACTAAAGTGATAACAAATGCAAATTCAGACACACAGAAAACCATATTTGTTATTTACACGTGGAGGCAAAACCTCACAAAATTTGTGACAGAGGCACAGGCTGCTGAAAAGGAAAATATAGAAGTATCTATGTAATAAATATCACAACAATCAATCTATTCAGAAGCATACTATGGGAGAACAATACACAAAAGTTGTGCACATTATATTGAATACACCTTTAAAGGTAATTTCCAAGAACACCATCAGGTGACAGCAGACAAAGCAGTTAGATGTAAATAGTGTAATGTAGGCCAAAATTTAACCTGTGAATTCCTTCATACAATAAACTATATAAATCTGAGGGGTTTTGAAAAATACAGTAGCTACATGATTCTCATTGTGATAACATTGTAATTTATAGAAAATGTGCTTTATACTGTAAAAGCAAGTTGTATTATGTATCATCTAATGTCTATACAGGGTTCAGGATTTTATTTGTACATCTTTTTAGTGTTTCATCACCTTTTTTTCCTTCACAAGTTTATTATTATTATTATTATTTATGTATTTATTTGTTTTAAATGGTCCTGTTGTATTCTCAATTATGATGAAGTACTACAAAATAAATACATTACAGTTATGAAAGAATTAGAAAAAATATTTAGATGGAGTATAGCATCACACTCCAGGACATGGCTTGAAATGTTATGTTAACTACCCATAACCATTTTAAATAATCATATCAGCAAACATTACAACCATCTCTAATTGCTTATCAGAATATAATACAGTAACTTACAACTGATAAAGAACTTAAATTCAGTGCAATATCATAAACACATTAACTGATTGCATCAATATATGTACAACAGAAACACATTAAAACTAATATGCTGCAGACACTTGGAACCCAACCAGCCCCTTGCTGGTACTTCACACAATCTCATCTCATCTCATCCATTCATCCATCCATCCATCCATCTATCTAACTAATTAACTAACATAAAAAGTATTTTTAGTGACAGAATTTGGTAAAAAAAATAAAAAATACATATTAACATTACACGGGTTAGGTTGAAATTGGTTTATCTTCACAAATGCATTTAATTTGCCAGCAATTTTCCTGCATAAAGGTGTGCACATTAAACAAACCACAAAATGTGTTCATGGAAGGGCAATTTTGTCTAGTCTAGATCAACATTTTGGTGTTTTCACAGGTGTAAATTTGTTTTCTGTGCATGAATATTGAATGCAGCGAGTGGGAACGCTTTACTAGGTGAGAGGTGTATGTGTGTTTGATTTCAGTCTTTCATGTCTGTTTTGCAGTGTGTGAATACAGTTGTCCAGTTTTGACCCCAGGGTCATTTTGAAAGGCTTTGCCCTGAATGAGGCCTCTTGAGTTCCTCTCTGTGCTTTGATAGCTCTCTCTCTCTCTGCTGATCCACACGCACACATAAACACTCACACCGAAGCACACATGCAACAGCTATTTACACCGGCTGCGTTTGATCATCAATTAAGTACTCCTTCTGAAGATGTTTGAATCCCCCCACACGCTTTGACCCCCCTCCAACAATCCTGATCAATCCACTGCACTTATTGATGTCTAGATTGCTGACGGCACTTCGAGCAAGCTGAGCACTTTCTAATGGAAGTGAAATGCAACTGCCTTGATTTTGCCCATTTTTATGTCTGCACAGTTTGGTCAGCAGAGTTAGAGTTGGTTAAACAAAATTATTTTAGTCCATAATATTCCTCTGATTTTCCTCCTACGTTTATTCACAAATATTAGATCTAACAGTGGACTTGGAGTCATGTGTGTTAGACAGCACCTGACCAGATGGACATGGGAAGAAAGGGAGTAAAACTACTGACAGTCCTGCTGTATCTCCAAAACTCTGTCTTTACTGGACTTGAAAATACTGGTCGGATCCATGCTGGACATGCTTGGACATGAGCTATGGGCAGGACACACATAGCTGCTTTTATTAAGAACTTTCTGTCTCCTAACAGCAGACCTCATTGACGCACACACATATCCACATACACACACACACACACACACACACACACTGAACACGCCTCTAAGCCCCAGCCCCTGTTCATGTGTATGTCCATCATTAATCTGCAGATGATTGATGTCTGGCATTGAAGAAAGAAAAATCTGTGAAGGAGTGAATGCATGAACACCTCTCTCTCCCCACCCCCCTCCTTTCTGATTTCAAACTTCCTTATAATTCATCGTCTCCACTCTTTTCGGCATCTCTCTTTTCCTCTCCTTTTCTCACCTCTTCCTCACCCGTGTTGGGTAGCTACTTTAAAACTATAGCTATAGCCAAGCTACAAGGTACAATCCAATACTTTCTTTAAATTCCAGTCCAGTCAACTCTTTTTAAAAATTAGTTACATTATTCTACTTAACTACAATGAAACTATTCATAAAACAGCTACAACAGTGATTATTAGGATGATAATGGTTGATTATGACTTTATAAATATAAATTTTTGATTCTATTACTCAGACCCTGTTTTTTTTAAAAACAACACATTTTAATGCTTTTATTACAGACTCACCTACATATCTACACTTATTCCAACATGACCAGCTTGCACAGTAGCTCACTTGATAGGGAGTTGGACAAGTTGGAGGATCATTGTTCAATCCAGCCATGAACTCAAGCTGACACGTGACATTACAGAGTCATAGAAGCTGCAGGAAATGATCGCTTCAGAAAATGTGCTTTTCATTTCAATTCTGCATTTTCAAACACTAATGGTTAGATTCTTGACCTATTCCTCAGGAAAATAGCATACTACATTTTGCGGCACTTCTTTAACAAACAATACACCCACAGTTTGCGCGCATACACCCACAGACAGCGCAAACACTTCCAACCATGCCCACTTGCGCTGACACAAAAATTGCTCTTAGAATTGCCTTTCTCAAACAAATTAGATAAGGTGTCTCGCACGGTCGTTGCACTGCACCTAGCGCGGTCCTTAAAATAGAGACCAAAATGCAATGAGGGGACTTCTGCATGGAGACTTTAATCCGTGAACCAGTTCATTCAGATGAATAGAATAGATGAATAGATCTCCTTTAACACACCATTTACTCACCCTTTGTTTCAAACCCGTATGACTTTCTTTCTTCCTAGGAACACAAAAGGAGATGTTAATGAGAAGGTTAGCCTCAGTAACTGTAAACAATATATATATATATATATATATATATATATATATATATATATATATATATATATATATTCAATGAAAGTGAATGGTAACTCCTTTTGTGTTCTTGTCTACTTTTAGTCAGTTCATCAACTGTTCCTCAAAGAGTACATTCAGGCTGTTGGGGACATGACCACTTAGACAAGGAATCCTGAGGGGCACAGAAAGAAAGTGAGAAAGAGAGAGTGGGGAAGAGAGGCTGCTGGACAGCCGCCTCAGCACACGGGTGCCACAAATGAAATCAATTTGAAAAGCACTCGGGTAATTGGTTTCTAAACAGAATTCTGTCACGACCGTCTGCTACCTGTTTCTATTTGGCACCAGAGTGAAAATAACTCCCCGAACAGATATGACAATAAAATCACCTTGTTCATAATTCCATGCTCCTTTCCCCAATCAGCCATCTCAGAAAACCACACCGGGTGGTGGTGATTTGCATGTCTACACACGCACAGTTCAGTACAGTATATCCACACAAACAAATAAACACACACACACATACTCACACAGTCGCATTTGGGTTTGGAACAACGTAAAGATGAGTACATTTTGACAGAATTTTATCTCTTTAATTTACGTCATATACAAAATGAAAATTACATTGGATAGTCACAGTATACTGTCAACCAAATGCCCAGCAGTGAAGGGGTGTGAAATATGTTGTGAAATTATTACATTTTCTGAAAAATGCATGGATTTTCTATGAGTCATATGAGTTTATTAATATTCAGCTTGCAGTAGATTTATAATTTTTTTCAAGACCCATTTTCAGTGGTCCAATTTCATTAAACACATTTGCGAAATCCTATTGCATATACAGTATGCAGTATATATTAATGCTTAATGTCTGTGTCATTTTATTAAACACAATCTGCAGAACGGTACATCTTTGTGTACACCAACAGTGGCAGAGACAGACACATAGAGAGATGAGTATACACACTTATACAGGCAGCCACATGTGAATGCATAAAAACACAGACACACACACAAACGCATGCTTCCCCCATAAGCCTCCCACTGGTTTGCAGGGCACCTGGCAAGGAGCAGGTTAATAAAGCAGATGGGGACATAAAAAAGCAAAAAAAAATGTCCATATCAAAAGTCAACAAGTTTCACAGCCACCAAACACCACACCGATGCCTTTTTGACTCTCTGTGATAGAGAAATGCATATGCATGAGGTAAGCAACTTTTGATCCCAAACAAAGTAAAGCTCTGGCTTATGAAGATTGTGAGAGCGTTAATGACTTCTTCATTTTAAGCCCGCATAAGAAAGGCAGATTCCCCATGCTTGTAGTCCATGAGAATATTTAATACCGTTATTAATCATTTTTAATCCGTTTGCTTTTAATTAAGAAACAGCATGTTGCTGTCCTATCAGCGCGTGCCAGGGTGCAGATTAATTGTAGCTTAAGATAGCTTGCCATGATTGGTGTAATGTATTAGCTAACAAGAAGCCGGCTTCTGAAGATATTTGTACACTACCTTGGGAACTTGGCACTACTCCAGGGCCTCTCTCTCTCTCTCCCTCCCACCCTCTTTCAATTCACCCTCCTCCCTTTCTTTCTACCCTCATGTCTTCTTCATAGCATGGCTCCCATTTGAAGGCTAGTCTGGAGTACTGGGAACGCTTCTATCATCTCAGCATGCTGCTTTATTTGTGCCTGCATTACCACATTGCCTGCCACCACTTCCCCAAGCAAGAGCTGGTACTGAGGAATTTATTTTTTCTTTTTCTGACAGATATGAGGGATAGACCTAGTCAGTCTGGGTTCTGCCCTACTGAGGCCACTGTGTAGGACCTAGGGGGGTGACTTAGGAAGAGGTAGCTGGAGTTCATCTGAGGTGTCTAATACATCAGTTATTCATCTACACCTCCGTGTGTGTGTGTGTTGGGGGGGGCGGCGCTCAGGGCAGGGTATTAGGGGCTGGTTGGCATTAGTATCAGGCCTGCTGGTGTTGAGAAGTCCTGAGACAGACAGGATGATGTGCATTGTTCTGAATAGACTCTCGGGGAACAGAGAGGGTATCTAAGGTTTTCTGTATGGGGCTAAAGGACAAATGGCAGCTAGGTACTGTTACTGGAAATTTAAAAGTGGAATGAGAATGTTTAAGGTTTTGCAGAGGGCAAATTGTCAGTAGAGGTTGGTGTAATTCTATAACACAATCAGTCCAGAAATACAAAATTTTGAAATCTGAATACTGGAATGTAATAGCTACATAATTACATGGGAATAACACATTTATAAGCAAGGCTGTTGTTTCAGAATGATGTTTACTCTTTTGAGTTGACTGATTATTTAGAATAAAAATAGACTGAACACCACTCAGAGCAAACGTGTGTGAAGACGATAAGTACAGAGTCTTTAGGTTATCAAACACTTGATTACTTCTATTCAACATAAATTAGATTTTTGTGTAATAAAAAAATACCCTAGTGTTTTTTGTTTTTTTACTGACACTGTTGTGCCTATGCTATGCATTCCTTCTGTATTTATCACAGATTTGAATCACAATACACTAGACAAAAAATGGGAATAGTTTTATATCGCTATACATATATAAAATATAATTTTGTATAGTGAGGTCCCTGTTCACTCACACCCCTGCTATCCAGTTTTCCCTTGCACAGAAGCCAAAGTTTGAGTCCAGTCTGGTTCCAGCATCCTTGCTTATCCATACTTCTATTTCCAATGTCTCACTCACTGACACCCATCTACAGACTGGTCTTGGTGAGAGCTCCATTCCTTTGGGCAGGCAATGTATTACTATCACTCTGATCAATCAGAGAGTAAAAGGGCTCGATGTGCACTGACGGGAGGGCAGGTCGGTAATTTGGTATATGAATGAATAAATAGATGGATATTTCCAGCGCTAATCTCTCAGATGACTAAAATACTTCTCTCGTGTGAAGAAGCCCATTGTGTGTGATGAGAGTTTGATTGGATGTCTCCCCTGGGGTGCACTCTCCATTAGCTAAGGTGGTATAACAGGTAATCAAGAGATAATTAAAAGGCTTCACTAGTGCGCAAGCCGCTGGGAGGGGCAGAGTTTGTCAGGGAGCGTTCGAAGAAAGCGGGAATTGCATGATGCAATGACAGTGACAGGTCTCGAACTATAGTCTACAGAGATTAAAAAAAAAAAAAACCTTGCATGTATTTACCAGCCTCTTTAACAGATAATACATTTTGAAAACTTCAAGGAACTTTTGGCTTTCCTTTTATTAAATGTGCCATCTGAATTTGATTTATAAATACATTCGCAGGGAAGTCTTCAACTGCATGTTTCTCTAAATGGCCCAAGAACTTTCTATAGATAAACAAGCACAGAAGCAAAAAAGAAGCATAAAAGCAAAAGGAAGCTATTTTCTTGGTCATTACGGAATCATAGTTAACACTAGGGTTGTGCCAACACAAAATGTGTAAATGTGTGCCAATGATGATTATTTAGAATGACATCTGCAGTAGTTTGGTGGTTCTTCTTTCTTACACTACCTTGTTTCAAATCACTGATAATTAGTTACACAAATTCAAATGAAATATAAATGAAATATAAATAATAACTTTCTTCTAAGAACTTATCATTCTCAATGTCTCTAAATGTCTGAAAAAAAGCATATCGTTAACATGCTTGACTCGCATTATCTAAATTCTGAATAGCCCCTCATTAGGCTCACATTAAATTGGTAAGATTTCTTAACTTTTTGAGACATTTTCTTACAAACACTGCATAAGTTGTAGGCTAATTCTAATTGTAAAGGCAACTTTGGTAACATTTATGATAATGCTAAATTATATCCAGTATGAGTTTAAAAGAACACATTGGTTTGGTATAGATGAGGGGGTATGAGCCCTTCTGATGCTCATACATAACACAAAAAGTTTGGGGAACACTACTTTAAGGCATATATGTTCACATAAACACGTACTATCAGAATGCTGGGCCATGACCATGACCATGAGAAGATCATGAACATCTTATGTTTGAAGATGCTTTACTATACACAAGAGGAGAGAGAAGATATCATGAAAGGGACTAGTATGGCTAACATTCATGAAGCAAAAGAAACTATTTATCACATATTTGATACTGAGGACATAAGCTGTTTGATAGTGCCTAGAGATCAGCACAGAGATTCACATGGGCACATAGGGGTGATAACTCCAATGAGGGTTCACTGGGTGAGTTTGACCAAATGGATCTGCCTGTCTGCTCAGCCAGCCATAGAGATTATTTTTAAAAATACTTTATATCAATGTCTATTTTCTGGTCAGTTGACAATGTCTTAGCTGTAAAGATTGCTTGTGCTTCCCGAGAGCCAACAGAACAAATACTTAATGACAGGGAGAGAAGGAGCAAAAAAATAAAAAATATAGAGAGAGAGAGAGAAAATAAAACACCAAAATGTCAGAGGACACAAGACTCATTTTGGACTGTAAACAGATAAAAAAAATTATAAAAAAAAAGAAGAAGAAAGAAAAAGGATTTAAAAGGACAGTTCACCCCAAATTAATGCATGAAGAATTATGTCATCATTTACTCACCCTAATATTGTTCCACACCCAAATTACTTTCTTTCCTTTTACATGGAACACAAAAGGAGATGTTAGGCAGAATGTCAGCGTCAGTAAACAATAACTTTCATTGCATCTTTTTTCCATACAATGAGATTAAATGGTGATTGAGGCTGTCATTCTGCATAACATATCATTTTAATAAGGAAGATGAAAAGTCATAAGGGTTTGGAACAACAAGAGGGTGAGTAAATTATGATAGTTTGAATTTTTGGGTAAACTATTCCTTTAATAAGTGGTAAAGTTGCCTCTGCAACATTGCTATGTTGGCTAAACTATGTTCGTCCAACCAAACAGTTCCCTTAGGTTTGTGCTGTGTGGAGAGAATGACCCTAAATGCCTTTAAGCATCTAATCAGCTCAGTAATTACCTAAATGACCTCAGGCCTGAGAATCACTTGAAATAATTATGAATTAGGTGGCAGGGGAAGGGACCCTCCATCGGGGAGAATCAGGCAGGGAAATATCCTAGTTGGAGGCATTCCTTCATGCTGTATTTTCCCATCGACGTTCTCAGAAAAGACGCTGATGTAAACACAGAGAGGGTGTGCAACGGCCAAACACGTCCGTGTAGCACATGAGCATTGAGTGAAAATGTTCTGGTCTACCCCATCCTCCCCAAGCTCTGACGACTGACAGGGGCCCAGCAAAACAATAAGCCCCGGGGCCCAGGACCACCTTAATGCGGCCCTGGTCGTGGTGTATGGTTCCATGAAGAACCTGAAGAACCTTTAACATCTGTTAAAGAAAAACTAATAATTAAGTACAGTATTGATCATTTCACAATTAGTTAATAAAGCTATAACAAAACGCAAAATTAAATATTAAAGAAATATTCAATAGTAATAGCTATTACCTCAATATAATGTTATTAGGTGATTTATTTTTAATTTTTATTGTTAATCAATTTCAAAGACTTTTGAGATTCATATCCATTTCCCTTACAACTCAGTACACTTGACACTGAATTTGCTAATGCATGTGAGGAGTGATCTTCCACATGACCTAGTTGAAAGCTCTCTACAATACTGCCAATATTCTAATATTGGCTATGGTGTTTGATCCCCGCCCTTGAAGCTGTTCGCTATCAAAGAAGGCGCACAAACACCATTCCTTAAAAGTTTCTTCCTTCAAGACAGTGATTCAAGTCAACGTAAAGTTTCATGATAAACTCAATATAAAATAAACATAAACAAACGCAGACACACATGCAACATGGCCGCATGCATCTCTCTCTCGAACTGTGACCTCCAGCTCATTTTTATACCCCTCCCAGCTGATTAGCCCGATCCCTCCTCCTCGTCACAGGCGCATTATATCTTGTAATGAATTACAAAGATTGCAAAAAGATACAGAGCTCGTTGCACATGCACAAGATGCTCACACTTTTTCAATAAAGAGCTTTCTCTCTTCAAAGCCTTATATTATGCACAGCTGCTTCCCAATGGTAAGTGCCACATTATATCATGTTAAGAACATATCAAATGGCCCTCTGTCCCATTACACGGAAGCATGACGAGCTCTTACTGGCATTCTGACCGAATGCTAAAAAAGTATCAAACATGATTATGATCTAATTTTCACTTAGATCATAATTAGATCATATAATTTTCAATGGTGTTCTGTCTTCCATGGTTCCGTCCGAAGACGAGCAGAAATATCAACTTCTGCCGCTATCTGCTGACCACAACATTAAATGTAAAGAGAGATACAGGTGAAACTCGAAAAATTAGAATATCGTGCAATAGTTCATTAATTTCAGTAATTCAACTTAAAAGGTGAAACTAATATATTATATAGACTCATTACAAGCAAAGTAAGATATGTCAAGCCTTTATTTGATATAATTTTGATGATTATGGCTTACAGCTTATGAAAACCCCAAATTCAGAATCTCAGAAAATTAGAATATTACATGAAATCAATAAAAAAAAAGGATTTTAAATACAGAAATGTCGGCCCTCTGAAAAGTATAATCATGCATATGTACTCAGTACTTGGTTTGGGCCCCTTTTGCATGCTATCAGCCTGTGGCACTGCTGAGGTGTTATGGAAGACCAAGATGCTTCAATAGCGGCCTTCAGCTCTTCTGCATTGTTTGGTCTCATGTCTCTCATCTTTCTCTTGGCAATGCCCCATAGATTCTCTATGGGGTTCAGGTCAGGCGAGTTTGCTGGCCAATCAAGCACAGTAATACCATGGTCATTGAACCAGGTTTTGGTACTTTTGGCAGTGTGGGCAGGTGCCAAGTCCTGCTGGAAAATGAAGTCAGCATCTCCATAAAGCTTGTCTGCTGAAGGAAGCATGAAGTGCTCTAAAATGTCCCAGTAGACGGCTGCGTTGACTCTGGACTTAATAAAGCACAGTGGACCAACACCAGCCGATGACATGGCTCCCCAAACCAACACAGACTGTGGAAACTTCACACTGGACTTCAAGCATCTTGGATTGAGTGCCTCTCCATTCTTCATCCAGACTCTGGGACCTTGGTTTCCAAATGAGATGCAAAATTTGCTCTCATCAGAAAAGAGGACTTTGGACCACTGAGCAACAGACCAGTTCTTTTTTTCTTTAGCCCAGGTAAGACGTTTGACATTTGAAGCCCATGTCCAGGACCCGTCTGTGTGTGGTGGCTCTTGATGCAGTAACTCCAGCCTCAGTCCACTCCTTGTGAAGCTCCCCACACATTTGAATGGCCTTTTCCTGACAATCCTCTCCAGGCTACGGTCATCCCTGCTGCTTGTGCACCTTTTTCTTCCACACTTTTCCCTTCCACTTAACTTTCTATTAATGTGCTTTGATACAGCACTTTGAGAACATCCAACTTCTTTTGCAATTACCTTTTGAGGCTTTTCCTCCTTGTGGAGGGTGTCAATGATGGTTTTCTGCACAACTGTCAGGTCAGCAGTCTTCCCCATGATTGTGAATTGAACTGAACCAGACTGAGAGACCATTTAAAGGCTCAGGAACCCTTTGCAGGTGTTTAGCTGATTAGAGTGTGACACTTTGAGCCTACAATACTGAACCTTTTCACAATATTCTAATTTTCTGAGATTCTGAATTTGGGGTTTTCATAAGCTGTAAGCCATAATCATCAAAATTATATCAAATAAAGGCTTGAAATATCTTACTTTGCTTGTAATGAGTCTATATAATATATTAGTTTCACCTTTTAAGTTGAATTACTGAAATTAATGACCTTTTGCACGATATTCTTATTTTTCGAGTTTCACCTGTAGCTCTTAACACATCTGCACTCCTCTAACACTTTAATTTAGAATGGCATGAACACAAGCGGAGTGATACACACAGTGAAGACCATCAGCACTCATGGAATGTCTCTAGTCCAATCAGATTCGAGGACCGGAACTAACTGTTGTGTATTAAAAATGCAATAAGTGAAAAGTGTAAGTTCATTGAAAACTTTTGTAGCAAACAAAGAATCAAATAATACATTTGCTGCTGTATCACCGATTATGGGGCTGAATATGTACAGATACAGAACAATAGCACAATTTGATCACTTTGGTCAGGCATGCTAATAGGCAAGATCATTTACCGGTAGTTTACACAATTTTGGTCAAAATTGGACAAAATGTGTAGATTAAGGAAATGGTATCCATCAGTTTTGCAGTAGTATACTCTTTTCCTTACATAGCTACCAACTGTACGTCACAATAGACATCAAATTAAGAAAAGAAAAAAGTGTAATAAGAGTTCATTATCTCTTTAATTTATATTATGACTTGTTTTCTAAAATCTCAGCATTACTTTAAAAATTATTTATATAGTTTTGAGATAAAAATATAATAGTTTGAATTATGCCACTGTTTTGCCTTAAAAGCATCGTGTCTCAAAGCATCGTGCTTTATTTTAATGGAAGGTTTTCTGTTCAAAAGTAACAGTATAAGATATGACTCTCATAGTTTGACTTAGCAGTATCTAATCAAATACTTTTTGGTTGCACCAAATGAAAAAAAATTGAGAGAAACCTTTAAAAACATCCGTCCAAATGTCCGTTGGAATAGACACAGGATCTGAATGGGTCAAATAAGGTGCAATATTCACTCTTGCAATATTCAGCTTTTTACAACAGTGAGAAATATTTAAATTCACCTAATTCAAGTGAACATAATGCTATCTCAAAAGATGCAGAGAGAAGTCCGATGTTGTGTAGTCAGGACTGGAACATTCTTCGGCCCAGGGGAAGACCAACATCTCATGTGTTCATGTCCTTAAGAACTGGAGCTCCTGCAATAAAGGCAAAACAATACGGTCTGCTCTTATATAGCGCCTTTTGAACCATAGTGGTATTCAAAGCGCTTTACACTGTGTCTCATTCACCCATTCACACACCAATAATGGCAGAGCTGCCATGCAAGGCGCTAGCCTGCCATTGGGAGCAACTTGGGGTTCAGTGTCTTGCCCAAGGACACTTCGGCATGTGGAGTCGTGTGGGCCAGGAATTGAACCACCAACCCTGCGATTAGTGGCCAACCCACTCTACCACCTAAGCCACAGCTTTTACATTTGCAATGCTCATGTTGGTCTCTGTGGTGCAGAGTTTTAAATTCAAAGAAATATTTGTCTCTTATTTGTCTCTTATGCCCATTAAAAACTCAATGAAAAGGTGTGCTAAATTGTCCTTTTGCTGGCAGATATTTGCAACAGAAGTATGCTATATAGTGTTGAAAGTCTTCACAAAATGAAAACAATTATGAGAATGTCAATTAATTTAAGTAAAATGCTTGGCAGATGTGGTAATTTTCCCTTTAGCAGAGATTTGCCATATGGTGTACAAATGTCATAGCCTACGCCTCAACAAAACAAGTGATTGTATAAATTATCTGAAGACCATGGTATCATGTCACAACAAAGTTCTGTCTCCACCGTCTCATCAAAGTTGAGGACGTGGCCACGACGTTTCTGGAATGTTTGCCAAGATTATAAAAAACGTAACTTTACGAAGACATCGCCACAACATCATAAATAATGTTACGTTGGCGAAAAGACGACAAACAGGCGAAGCCGTCAGAATGTTCTGTGTTTGCTGGGGATATGGTGGTGTTGCATGCACAGACTGCGGCACACACAGCGGGATTTTCAGCCATTTACTCGTTCTGGAGAAGGACGGTGGGCTTCGGCCCATTGTAATTCTGAGATGCTTGAATCGTGCGCTCACAATGTGCCCGTTAAAAATTTCAACTCAGAAACAGATCTTATGTTTTGAATTACCTCAGCAATTGGTTATTACTAGCCCTGGCTTATGAGTCGCAGAGTAAGATTGCATCCAGGAATAACACACAACCGGAAAGGCAGTGCACTCGGCAGTGCACCCATGCAGAGAGGGAAGAAAGCCGCTCTCAGCAGAGGTGAATGGAAGCCGTTGGAATTCAGATCGCTTATTTCTCAATGAATTAGCGACCACTCAGCTCCGAAGAGAAAATCTGAATGAGCGGTATGCACGCCCCTCCTTTACACCCGTATGTTCGTGGGAGTGGCATGCAAATACCACTCACCAATTCCCATTGGCCTTTTATAAAAGATCAGAAGGTGTCTCGGGCTTCCAAGAG
The DNA here is from genome assembly GCF_025860055.1 of Xyrauchen texanus. Taxonomy (NCBI): domain Eukaryota; kingdom Metazoa; phylum Chordata; class Actinopteri; order Cypriniformes; family Catostomidae; genus Xyrauchen; species Xyrauchen texanus. The sequence continues at coordinate 24,229,597 of NC_068313.1, read as the reverse complement.
TGACCCCTAGTGTCACTACATCGACACAATGTCAAGTGAGTGACAGACAGGTAACTAAGGTTCACTTATTATCGCCCAAGTTGCTTGTTTTTAAAAACAAATCTGGTAATACTTTTACAGATAACAAACCACACTCAGGCTTGCTTGACACAAGATGAGAACGCATTCTTGTGTTGAAACTATGCTGAATGGAGCGTATAATCCCTGTTACAACCCAAGTCAGGGGTTAAAAAGTTTAAGGTTTAAACCAGGCCAGGTTAAAAAGGTGAAGTTTTATTTGCAATGAAAATAAAGAAGAAGAAGAAGAAAAAACAACAACAGTGAATATAAACAAGCTAAATTAAACAAGGAAAGGTGAGCTGACTAACTTAAAGATTTAATTAACTAAAGAGCTAAAAAAAACTTCCCAACTCCCTTAAAAAGAAACGCACATAAAATAAGTCTTCCAGGTTAGCTTCTTTTCCTTCTCTCGTAAACTGTCTTGACTAAACAGAATACAAAACTCAAAGTCCTTTTAAAAATGAAGAAAAGAAATAGAAAAACAACAACAAGCAAACAAACAAACAAACACAGAATATCTAATTGGCAGACTCACAGAGGAAAAACAAAAGCAAAGGAGCAGGGGAACATAACAATTCCTAATTCAGTTATCTCAAGACATGTTTTTTTAAGTTTCAAACTATGTTTAACTTGACACAGCATCTAAAAAGGCTGTGTTTATGGCACAATGCATTTGCACGTTTACACGTCCTTAGAAAAGCCCTTATAATTAATCTGTCTCGGACAGACTGATGAATTCAAATGCAAAATGGATTGCTGTGAACTGTAGGCCAATGATAGGCTTATGTTCAGTAATTGAAATAACCAATATATTGCATAAAGTAACGTTTTGTATTGTTTTATCAATTATTTTACTCATCTGCTTTAATAATGTAATGCATTTTAATTATCTAAATTATTGCAGAAAAAAAATGCATAAAGTTTTTTGTGAGGGTTGGGTTTAGGGGCAGGGTTAGGGGATAGAATCTATAGTTTGTACAGTATAAATATCATGAGTCCTCATAATGATAGCTGCACCAACATAACTGTGTGTGTGTGTGTGTGTGTGTGTGTGTGCGCATGTTTGCTATCAGCATTGGTGTCGATGAGCCTCTCTCCCTGTTATGCGGAGCAGGCTGTCAGCTCCCAGAATCCCTGGCCCCTCAGCTGTGAGATTGATCTCTGTCAAAAGCAATTTGTCAGCCTGCACACAGGCCGTCGTATACACAGGCCTGACAGCAGATGCCTATTTTCATCTGAGAATCAAATCAATTGCTGGAGAATGAAGACCATAATCAGCTGCTGATTGATCTTCGGACGCCCAGATTGACACGTTTCCCCGGGGAAGGGCCTCTAAAGGGTTACAGACACCACAGGGAGAAGATGAGCCAGTTCAAGCCACATACACACAACCCCACACAGATATATGAACATGCCACTATGCATGCAGAATTATAGAAGTATTTCTAAAAATAAATAAATTAAAATTAAAATGGTGACTGTGACTAGCATTCTGCATTATATCTTACGTGGTTGATTTTGGTGTGAATAAAGCTCAAGATTTAAGCAATTTTTAACAATAATCCAATGCTTCACGAGAGGGTGGGTCCAAGCGGTCTTTCCTGTGAAGTATCTGTATTGCCATACAGATGTAATCTAATGTTCTCCACTCAGCTGAGGCATCCAGGATGAGCACACAAATGCACCTTTGTGAGTAAAGAAACAGTTCAATACAGATCTAAACCAAAACCAACCAAGATACTATAGAGCATTCCTCCTTCTCACTTGTAAACAGCGTTGCTCTTCCGGCAACACACACACACACACACAAACATTGTTACAAGATTCGCTAAGCGTTATAATGAAACAACACACAAAAACAAACCTGTTTGACTTTCTTTCTTCTGCAAAACACAAAAGAAGACATTTTGAGAAATGTTTTGAGACGTTTTGTTTTTTGTCCACATAATGGAAGTCAATGGGCACCAATGTTGTTTGGTTACCAAAATATCTTCTTTTGTGTTCCACAGAAGATAGTCATATAGGATCTCATTTTTTTAATATAAATAAACTCCAATTGTGTTTGGCTGAAGAAGAAAGTCACATACACCTAGGATGGCTTGAGGGTGAGTAAATTATGGGCTCATTTTTACTTTCGGGTGAACTAAACCTTTAAGGCTGTATGGGTGGTGGAAAGATCATAGTATTAACCTGTTGATATGCAATCATTCGCACTCGGTGGTGACGTCACTCTGTTTACATTTAATATATAATTTACCTTATATAAATGTAATTAATGTTAACAAATTATACATCTTTTCAAAGGTCTAAGGGTTCAACATTGATATCCGGTCTCTGTTTCACGATAGCAATGCTCCAGAAACAGCAATTTAGTTATTTGTGCCAGGAGTACAAATGAAAACATGCAATATCAAAACGGGACTTCATACATTTATTATGAAATCGCGATTGCCAGATGAATCCAGTTCGCCACACTTGGGTCAATTGTCCATGACGCATTCAAATTAAAATTGCACTTTTTGTCCATAAAAGTGATAAATCTGAGAAATATTGACATATTCTCCTTTGCTTACATGAGATCTCGCCTGGAAGAATTACCCTTCTTCATCGTTCGTCAACAAACTATGCAATCTGAGCAGCATTCATGTTGTAAAACTGTATATTATCGTATATATTAGAGTCTCATAAACAAAATGAGCCTGTCTCCAAAGTCGATTGTTAAAAATGCAGCGTAGTTTCATTCATAATAGCCAAGCAGTGCAGTCAGAGATTGTGTTGACTTTGAAGCTGGAGCCTTGATTTTACAGAGATTTTACAGAGAAAAAAGCTTGTAGGAACCTCAATTTTTGAAATTTGAAACGTAACTTCTTTAGACTTGTGGTTTTGAGAACATTGTATTTCTGGGTTATCTTGGCACTTTTATGATTGTTTTTTTTAATTATAAAAACATGTTCAGCAAAAAATATTTCCATTACTACAAAGTTCATAGTTCTCTAACTTTAAAAAATAACAACATATGTTAATTCTGAAACTGGGAAATAAAGCTCAAAGTATTCTTTCAAAAGATACTACAACTGTGTCCATACTCCAAAGGGTCCAGTAAATACAACCATTTAAGTTCAGGTATGTAATTTTCATGGTTTGTGCTCAAAAAGGGGGTGCACATATATATATCAAATATATATATATATGCAACAATATCAAAGACCAATATTTAATGATCAAGTCCCATCCTACATTATTTCCCACTGGATTTTCTGTTTAACTTTAAAGCAGGACTGGCTCTTTTTTGGGCCCTAAGCAGATTTTCAAGTACACACACCTTTCCAAACACACCCAACACCAATAGCTAAGCTAGCTTACATTTACATTTATGCATTTGGCAGAAGCTTTTATCCAAAGCAACTTACAGTGCAATTATTACAGGGACAATCCCCCCGGAGCAACCTGGAGTTAAGTGACTTGCTCAAGGACACAATGGTGGTGGCTGTGAGGCTCGAACCAGTGACCTTCTGATTAACAGATATGTGCTTTAGCCCACTACACCACCATCACTCCAAAACTGTGCAAATAAATAAATCTATTTATTCAAAAGCATAAAGCTTAATAATGCAAAACTATCAACTGTAGTTTATCAGCAAATTAATAACTAGTTCAAAAGTACAAAAAAGAAAGAACATATTTTTTTTAACAAAACAAACACATATGACATGCAAAAATCAATAAATATATTTAATGAAATTCTTTACTAATTGATAAGAAATAATTAAATTACAAACTTAAGGTATGGTAGATGATATTTACACTTATTGTAAATAATGGCACATGCTATTTGCACCCTGGTGTATCATAAAACAGTATATAATCTAACAATTTACTCGATGTGCTGTATGTATAAGTATTGTGACGGAACTTAAATACATAGTTGGCAGTGGGACAAAACATACCTGATGTGTTACATAATAGTGCCTCATCACTGTATCTTTTTTCTGATTAACAATTTTTTTATTGATTCTACATAAAATAAATTATAATATACATGAACAGAATCAAACAATTATACCCATCCCCCTTCCAATCCCAAACCCCACCCCAAACCTCAACAACATTGCGTGGTCAAGTCTGAGCCACACACATATATACACACAAAATAAAAAATATAATTGAAAAAATTTAATAAAAAATCAACAAACAAACAGAGAAGCCACCCCATCACCCAATATACATAGTCTAGGGCAGAATTACATTTAAGTATCTAGTCCCTCACAGATATTACCCTTACCCGCAATTCTTTAATCTTAGCGCAGAACCACAGAGCATGGGCTATTTTTCCATCCTCAAACTGACATTGCCAGCAGGTAGGTATATCTTTTAAACCAAGCCTAAACAATCTACAGGGAGACCAGTAGAAATTATGCAAACTCTTACAATGAATAAGGCATACCCTTGCAATCCTAGACATAGTTCTTAAATACTTTTCCACTCCCCATCCTCCAATACCAAGTTCAAATCTCTTTCCCATAACCTCTTAAAGTGCTGTCAAGGCTCCTTCAACCAGCCTCTGAATCAACAAGGAGTCACTGATGCTTCATGACCCTTTTCAGAGGCTGTGAGCACCACACAAAAAGTGTCAGCAGCCTTAGGAGCTGTGTAAAACTACTAAACATAGTACATAGTAAATGGCGGAGCTGTAAATACCTGAAAACTTGAGACCTAGAAATCCTGAATTGCTTTGTTATATTTTCAAATGATCTCAAAGCTCCATTTTCATAAAGGTCACCAAGTGTAGCAACACCCCTCTCGGTCCATTCTTTCCAGCAAAAGGGGGCTTTTTAATACATAATTTGGGGTCAGGAAAAAAAACTTCTGATGGTAATGTTAATGGTTCCAGGGCAAGACAGAACAATAAAGGGAAGAGAGGACAGCCTTACTGAGCCCCTACCAAGAGAAAAATCATTTTAAATTAATCCATTAGATGGCACTCCCATTAACGATTGTTTATAATTAACTTAATCCATCCAATAAACATTTTCCCAAACCTGTAATTTTCCAAAATCTTAAAAAGATAGTCCCATTGCATCAGAAGAGCTATGACCATGAATAAAATATTAGACAGCATTTTAACATCTAACTGGATCAGCGAAATAGGACGATAACTTTTACATAAATTTGGGTCTTTATCTTTTTTTAATGATGAGACTGATCAGGGCTTGCATCATGGTTGATGGTAGTTCACCTTTCTTTAATGACCCTGTGTAAATTTCTAACATAAGTGAAGCCAGTTTTGTGACATAAGATCTAAAAAATTTTGCCGCTTATGTTGCTTATTAAGTAGGGCCGGCACTGTTTGGAAATAGGACACAGTACAGAAGTTAGATTGCGAATGCTTTTTAATGTTGTTGTAAACGTTCCCTATAAAATGCTTTTTGTTTATACACCTTCATATTACAAAAGCAAACCATTGTTATTTACCAAAAACAAATACTGGATTTATCTGCCATTAATACAAACAACTACAATCCTTATTAGCGCTTCTCGGGTTGGCCCTCAGTGGCATGTGGAGCACCACTGCGCTCATCTAAATAAGTCATAGAATGTCCATTTAGAGACCTTTGCTTGCATCTGGGTGTGTGGTTACCGGTCAGCTATTTGTATGTTTATGTGTGTGTAGATGTGTCTGTATAATGATAGTGTTTGCAGGGTTGTTGGGGGAGATGCTGGTGGGATGCTGCTGGAGATGGGAGGGTTAACCTGGTGAGGCCCTCTGTAATGAGTAAGCATTCAGCAGCCGGGGCAAGATAAATGGAACCGAGGCTCTTCTGCAGCAGTCAGCAGGAACCAGGGCCTGCGGCTTGTTTGTAGCAAATGGAGTGAGCAAAATATCAAAGGCCAGCGATCCAGAAGACACCCTGGTTTGACAAATTTTAAATTAGCCAGAAAGAGTTGGGGAGGGAGGGGGTAAGAGAGAGAGAGAAAGAGAAAGAGAAAGGGAGAGAGAGAGAGAGAGAGAGAAAGAAAGACAGACAGACTGAGAGAAATGAAGTGGAGGCAAATGGAGAGAGGAAGAAAAGGGTACAAATTATGCAATCTTTTGTGTTGCATGACAAGTGAAATCTATACTTTCTCTCTCTACCTCCCCCACCCCAACCCTGCGTTTTGCAGAACATGTTTGTGTAAGTAAAACTCCCGTCTACCTGTGTACCCCCTCTATCTTTTGTAATCATCTGCTATTATCGCCATTACAAAAACTGTTATTATTCCGACTGCCTAGATCCAAGAATTGCTGTGGGTGATGACTCTGGGATCACTGGATGTTTATTCCTTAAAACCGCTCTGGAAAACGTGAACCTTTTTGGTAGTCCGACAGCAGAGGGGGCACAAATGGCAAAAGGCGGGAGTTTTCGAATATCTTCGCTGCTTGTGCTTACTTCTTTCATTGTGAGAAGCCTAAATCTCACATAGTCTTTCATAGCATTCATTTGCAGAGCTGCTGCTGGCATAGTTGCTTTCAAGAGATTAAAGCAAACAGAAATCTTCAGCAATGAAGGAGCTCAGTGTGGAACAGTAATGACTGTAGCAAAGCATCCACCCTGGAGCTTCTCTCATCCTCACGTACATGGAGCACAAATCTCACATGTTTTACACACAATTTCTCTAACACAGTCCATCCACTAAAAGGGCAGATGTTAACCCTTTCAAAGCCTGCATCGACCAGGGGTGGTCTGAATGGACATAAAGAAAGCTGCCAGTAGCACAAGATAGCAATTAGGACCTCAAGAGTGAAAGGGTTAGTTCACCCAAAATTTTTAATCATTTACTCACCCTTATGCCATCCCAGATGTGTTTGACTTTCTTTCATCTGCTGAAAACATACAAAGATGTTTAGAAGAATATTTCAGCTCTTTTGGTCCATACAATGAAAGTGAATGGGTGCCAAAATTTTTAAGCTACAAAATCCACATAAGGGCTCCTGATCACTCCATAAATCCATATTTTATGAAGTAATATGATAGGTGTGGGTGAGAAACAGATTAATATTTAAGTCCTATTTACCTATAAATTATCCTCACTTCTCAGTCAATCTCTACTTCACATTCTTCTCCTTCTTCTATTTTTGGTGATTCAAATTCTTTGCGCATATCACCACCTAGGAGAAGAATTTATGATAAAAAAATAACTTAAATATTTATCTGTTTCTTACCAACACCTGTCATATCATGTCTGAACACATTAATTTAACCATTGGAGTCATATGGATTGCTTTTATGCTCCCTTCATGTGAATTTTGGAGCTTCAAAATGTTGGCACCCATTCACTTGCATTGTGAGGACCTACAGAGATGAAATATTCTTCAGAAAATCTTAATTTGTTTTCTGCAATATTAATTTGCCATGGCCCCTTTAAGAACGAGTTTTGCAACACCTGCTTTTAGGCACTCTCTCATGTTAGAGACATGAGAACATATATTGTGAAAGAGAGCTCCCAGTTTTGTTCATCGTTTGAAAATTCTTTGGGGAAATATAAAATTTCACACAAATATTTATAAATTGCATTAAATATGTGTTCAGAAGACTCGTTTGTTAAAATTGAGTGTTTGTTATGGATCATTTTGGAAGGATGCATATGAATTTCATGTGTGGAGTCTGACCACTTTTTGTACACATACGAGGACTGGGTATGTAAATTTGTTCAATTTTATTACGAATTTATCATATCTCATTTAATGATTTATAGCCCAGTGTTACGATCCCCTGTTGTCTGCCCTGTGTTCTCTGTCTCACTAGTCACGTTTATGTCACGATTCCTTGTTGTCTGCTTCGTGTTTTCCGTTTCACCCGTCACCGATCCCGTTCCATGTCACGTTTTCCCTGTTGTCCGCCCTGAGTCTCAGTGTCCGTGTGTGAAACTGCACTTCCCACAATTCCCGGATCACACTCCCAGCCCTGATCACTGTGTTATTGTCCGCACCTGTCTGTTATTTTGTCATTACCTTGTCTGTTTATTTAAACCCCACTTTCTCCCCTTCCCGTTGTCGTTCGTTGACATTCCATGACTCCGCTAATGTCTGGTTTGACTCTCTCTGCTCGTGTTCCCTGTCAGTCTGTCCGCTCGCTCGTGGTTACCCTGTTATCTGTCTGTCCGTCCGAGGTTACCCTGTTGTTTTCCACCCTTCGTATCCACCAGTATTTAGTTTGCCTTTTTTCCCATCGTGGATTTTGATTTGTTCCTGTGTTTGGTTTCTTTTGTGTTATTTATAAATAAACTGCATTTGGATCCACACCCCGTCTGCCTTCTCCTGTTCTTCACACGGCATAACACCCAGAGTGTTTTCCAATAAGTGAATGTGTGTAATGAGAATTTTGTTGTTTAAACTGTTATTGTAATGTCCTTAAATTCTGGTTAGAAAATAAGAAAAATACTTATTAAAAATAAGCATGTATTAATACACCTTAATATTGTGTTGAAGTATATGTGTAAGCTAATGCCCTGTTTTTCTTTTTATTTGGATATTAGACTCTTCCGTATTTCATTGTACCGTATTTCTTTCTACTGAGTTTCATTGTGCTGAAATCCACTGAATAATTTTTGCTCTCATTTGGGAATTGTTTTTTTTTTGCCTCATTTACAAATAATCAGAAAACTCCTTGATTGTAATAACATTTTTCATTCTTCAAATAAGTACAAAAGTACACAGTTAAATACATGTTTTTTTAATTCTTTTTTTCTATACAGCCCCATTGACTGCTATCTTTTTTTCTGAGACAGCAGTCAGAGTAAATCCCCAAATGATATTATTGCATACTGTGTTGTTTCTTTACAACACACCGGCTTTAAAACCTCATATGTTTCACATCTCACATTTGCTTTTTAAGTTAATATTGGTTAGGTTTCGTTTTAAGGTTTAGGGTAGGGAGGTAGGTTTTTTTATTTGAAATTCGAGAGAGCATTATCCTTAAAAAACTCATCTGTTTGGGAGAATATTTAACTCACTTTTAGGGCCACATAGAGGACATTTATCCTCAGAACTGTTGCAATACTTGTGAGCCACATAATTTCAGACCAGGTTGATGAGTTCATCATGAGGTCCTGTAGCTCATCTGGTAGAGCGTGGCTCTTGCAATGGCCAAGGTTGTGGGTTCCATCCCAAGGTAACAGACAGAATGGCAAAATGTGTAACTTGAATGCACTGTTAGTCACTTTAGATGGAAGGTTATGTGAACTGCATTGAAAAAACTGCAGAGAAAATAGAACTAAGAATGGTAGAAAGGAGTGAGTGAGTGAGGGAGAGAGAGAGCCAATGCACCATAATGTTATGAGTAGAACACCTGTGCTGCAATAGAGCAATAGAGTTTTCTGCACTTGCAATGGTGCATGGTGACATGCAGGAACCTAGGTGTTTATTTCCACTGCATTTCATGCATGACTTCTCCTCTGTATTGAGTCAGAAGCAGAGGGAAGCATATAACAAAGAACACCATTCCAAAGTAATCTGCTCCCCTCTACAGCTAATCTGATTCTGCATTACACTGTGTAACTTTGTAATAAGATGGAAGTAAAATCAAGGCAAGACAGGACACATTGCACCTAAATAGAAGATGTTTTTTTTCTTGATTGTTTTTCCTTATTTTCTTTTTTAAAGCTTATTTCCTTGAACGTCTTTTTTCTTATGGACTAAATTAGTGCTCTGAGCCCGCCTGGTAAAGAGTTTTCTTTTACTAATGTTAATTTACAGGCTAGCAAGAGCTGCGTCTAATCTTTTCCTACTCATTACACACAATTTCCAAGTCGTTTGGCCGACACAGCGATTGGCTCCTCATGGTGTGTGCAGTGATGGGTGCTGTGATTGTTTATTATTTATTTACCCCACACCTCCCCACCCCAATTTCACAAGCCTCCCCATACAATTTTCTATGAATAATCAAACAGTGCCCAAGAAACAGATCTTGTATTCTGTTCTGCCTTCATGCAAATACCCACACATTGCGCTAAACACACACACAAACCGAATGCAATGTGCCTTCTGCACACAAACACACACACACACACACACACACACACACACACACACACGATTCATTACTGCATCATAAAGCACAAACATGCACTTTGGGCTGGACACATTCATGCATGCTTGCACTTAGATATAATAAAAAAGTATGTGCATACATAAAATCACACAAAACAAAAAATACACACACACACATACAGTGGCCCCAGTTTTGGTATTTGGACACTACAGCCAAAATAATTAAACATTTCAAATAGATGGATTTCATTGCATGAATAACAAAATGTCATACCAACTGGCATCTGCAAAAAATTGGTGCTAGACCTTTTTTTAGAACTTACATTTGTGTTTTACTGATGCATGAGAGGTCAGTTATCCTTAAGTTACCCACAAGTCTGGGTGAATAACACAAACGTCTCGGTTACTGTTGTAACCTCCGTTCCCTGATGGAGGGAACAAGAGGTTGTGTCGATGTAGTGAAACTAGGGGTCTCTCTTGAGAGCCTCGGTTACCACTTATCTTTGAGAAAAGGCCAATGAGAATTGGCGAATAGAATTAGCATCTGTTCAGACAGGTTTTGAGCTGAGGAGCCGAGAGTAAGGTCCCGGCCATTTCAGTGGCTAGTACAGTGTTGTGGCAAGAGGGACACAACGTCTCGTTCCCTCCAGGAATGGAGGTTACGACAGTAACCGAGACCTTCCCCTTCTGTCACTCACTCGACGTTGTGTCGATGTAGTGACACTTGAGGTCCATATATAAAAATGCCACAACACTGAACCGTGTTATGTGGACTGCTAATGCAGGTGCAAGCATGCTGCTACATGCAAAAATAGCAGGTGCATCAGACTGCACGTAACCTTCCCCAACTCCCCAAAAGACGTCATACAGTTCCCCACATCCCTGAAGGGGGGAAGCAATATAACTAGCATGGGAGCAGGCCGCTCCACCCTTGGCCTTTTCTCTCTCAATGTTTTCTCTCCATAGAGTGGTAGATGCACTTGGGCCATCTAACGCTATAACATGCATCGGGAAAGGCATTCTTTTCCTTATAATAATCTTATTGTCATGTTCTCTGTTGTCTTTTGTTTTTGTGCTGTTATTTTGAAGTTTAGTTTAGTTCCTGTTTGGTTTTTGTAGTCCTTTGTAGTTTCATTTTATGATTGGTTTTCCCCTGATTAGTTCTCATTCCCTGATTATTTCACCCAGGTGTTCCTTATTCCCTTGTTTGTTCCTTTTTGTATATAAGCCCTTTTAGTTTCCTTGTTTCCTTGTTATTTCTTGGATGTTTTTGATGCTCTGTGCCAGGTCTCCCTTGTTTTGCTTGTTTCTGAGTTTTTCTTTATGTTTTTGAATAAACTGCTGCGTCTAGATCCTCATTCTCCACCTGCTTCGTCACAGAAGAACTAACCTTTAGATGGATCTAGCAGCAATCTTCCTCCAGTTGTGCCGGGCGAACCTCCCTTTGATCGAATACACACGTATGTTGTGCACCATTGCCAGATGCACTGGTTATGCAGACAGACACCTAAAGTCCATCTACCAGATCGGCCTCCTTGCCCATGGATGGGAGGAGTTGCCAGAGAGTGGTGAGTACACTTGGATCGAGTATGTGGATATGATTTTGGAGAGGTTTGCCCCTGAGCCAACGCCCACGCCTGCCACGGTCAACAAGCCAACGCCCACGCCTGCCACGGCCAACAAGCTGAAAGCCTCATCCGTCCCAGAGTCAGCGTTGCCAGCCTCGTCCGTCCCAGAGCCAGCGTTGTCGGCTCCGCCCGCCCGGAGGAGGAAGAGAAGAGGAAAGGCTTCTGATCCCCAGCCCACGCCTGCCACAGTCAGCGAGCCAGAGCCCACGCCTGCCACGGTCAGCGAGCCAGCGCCTGTAGCCTCGACCATCCCAGAGCCAGTGCCTGTAGCCTCGACCGTCCCAGAGCCAGCGCCTGTAGCCTCGACCGTCCCAAAGCCAGCGCCTCCCGAGCCTCCCAGGGCTTCCCCTTCCAGGGCTCCGCCTCCCGAGCCTCCCAGGGCCCCACCTCCCGAGCCTTCCAGGGCTCCACCTCTCAAGTCTCTCGAGCCTCCCAGGGCTCCTCTCGAGCCTCCCAAGCCTTCCAGGGCTCCTCCTCCCGAGCCTTCCAGGGCTCCGCCTCTCAAGTCTCTCGAGTCTTCCAGGGCTCCTCCTCCCGAGCCTTCCAGGGCTCCGCCTCCCAAGACTCTCGAGTCTTCCAGGGCTCCTCCTCCCGAGTCTTCCAGGGCTCCTCCTCCCGAGCCTTCCTGGGCTCCACCTCCCAAGTCTCTCGAGTCTTCCAGGGCTCCTCCTCCCGAGTCTTCCAGGGCTCCTCCTCTCGAGTCTTCCAGGGCTCCTCCTCCCGAGTCTTCCAGGGCTCCACCTCCCAAGTCTCTTGAGTCTTCCAGGGCTCCTCCTCCCGAGCCTTCCAGGGCTCCGCCTCTCAAGTCTCTGGAGTCTTCCAGGGCTCCGCCTCCCGAGCCTTCCAGGGCTCCGCCTCTCGAGCCTCCCAGGGCTCCTCCTCTCGAGCCTCCCGAGCCTTCCAGAGCTCCACCTCTCTAGCCTCCCATGGCTCCGCCTCCCAAGTCTCCCGAGCCTTCCAGGGCTCCGCCTCTCGAGCCTTCCAAGGCTGCGCCTATCGAGCCTTCCAGGGCTCCACCTCTCGAGCCTCCTAGGGCTCCGCTCCTCAAGCCTCTCGAGCCTTCCAGGGCTCTGCCTCTCAAGTCACTCGAGCCTTCCAGGGCTCCGCCTCCCGAGCCACCCGAAGCTCCGCCTCCCAGGGCTCCACCTTCCGAACCTCCCAGGGATCCGTCCCTCGAGCCTCCCATGGCTTCAATTCCTGAGCCTTCCACGGCTCCACCTCCTACGGCTCCGCCTCCCGAGCCTCCCAGGGCTCTGCCTCTCGAGCCTCCCAAGACTTCGCCCCTCGAGCCTTCGACGCCTCCGCCTCCCAGGGCTCCGCCTCTTGAGCCTCCCAGGGCTCCGCATCTCGAGCCTCCCGAACCTCCCTGGGCTCCACCTTCCAGGGCTCCGCCTCTACAGCCTTCCACGGCTCTGCCTCCCAGGGCTCTGCCCCTCGAGCCTCCCATGGCTTCAATTCCTGAGCCTTCCATGGCTCTGCCTCCTACGGCTCTGCCTCTAGAGCCTTCCATGGCTCTACCTCCCAGGGCTCCACCCCTCGAGCCTCCCAGGGCTCCGCCCCTCAAGCCTCCCATGGCTTCAATTCCTGAGCCTTCCACGGCTCCACCTCCTATGGCTCAAGCCTCCAGAGCCTTCCAGGGCTCCGCCTCCCGAGCCTTCCAGGGCTCCTCCTCTCGAGCCTCCCGAGCCTTCCAGGGCTCCGCCTCTCGATCCTCCCATGGCTCCGCCTCCCAAGTCTCCCGAGCCTTCCAGAGCTCCGCCTTTTGAGCCTTCCAAGGCTCCGCCTCTCGAGCCTTCCAGGGTTCCACCTCTCGAGCCTCCTAGGGCTCCGCTCCTCAAGCCTCTCAAGCCTTCCAGGGCTCCGCCTCTCAAGTCACTCGAGCCATCCAGGGCTCCGCCTCCTGAGCCACCCAAAGCTCCGCCTCCCAGGGCTCCACCTCCCGAGCCTCCCAGGGCTCCGCCTCCCGAGCCTCCCACGGCTCCGCCTCCCGAGCCTCCCATGGCTCCGCCTCCTGAGCCTCCCTCGGCTCCGCCTCCTGAGCCCCCCATGGCTCCGCCTCCAGGGCCTTCCATGGTTCTGCCTCCCAGGCCTCCTGACCTGGTCCCTGTCCTGTGGCCTCCTCCCAGGCCCCCTGACCCTGTCTCTATCATGTGGCCTCCTCCCAGGCCCCCTGACCCAGTCCCCGTCCTGTGGCCTCCTCCCAGGCCTCCTGACCCTATTCCCATCCTGTGGCCTCTTCCCAGGCCTCCTGACCCTGTCCCTGTCCTGTGGCCTCCTCCCAGGCCTCCTGACCCTGTCCTGTGGCCTCCTCCCAGGCCTCCTGACCCGGTCCCTGTCCTGTGGCCTCCTCCCAGTCCCCCTGACCCTGTTCCCAACCTGTGGCCTCCTCCCAGGCCTCCTGACCCGGTCCCTGTCCTGTGGCCTCCTCCCAGGCCCCCTGACCCTGTCTCTATCATGTGGCCTCCTCCCAGGCACCTTGACCCAGTCCCCGTCCTGTGGCCGCCTCCCAGGCCCTTGTGCCCCCTTGGACTGCCTGTCTGTCCCTTGTGCCCCCTTGGACTGCCTGTTTGCCCCTTGTGCCCCCTTGGACAATTTGTTTTTGTTTTTTTCTTTTTTGTGCCTTTTGGAGCATCTGGAATCCTTAAACTCTTTCCCCGCCAAACACGGAATTTTCCGGGTTTTATGACAAAACGCTTCCCCGCCAAACATGGAATTTTCCGGGTATCCGTGTTTTAGGTGGTATACGGTAAGGAAGACCCGTGCGCATGTTTTGAAAGAGTACGCAACTCTTTGATCAAAGAAACAGACTGCGATCGTCTCAAACGTGAAGAAGTGGAACACCATACTAATACTAAAGCACTTGTTTGATAAAAATGCCTTTTTCTCTGCTTTTTGTCCGAAATGTTGTTTTTGACAAAACCTACCTCTGTTCAAGTGGCAATAAAAAAAGAACAAATGAAGATAAAATAAAATAGTTTTTTGCCTAAAAGCAGAGGCTCAGATCTTTATTTTGATATGTAGCATCTTCATATATTCATGGAAGAAAATATTCTGCGGGCCATTAAATTTTAGCGCAAATCGTCAAAAACCCTGGCGGTGGCTGGCAACTTTTTTTAAAAACGCTGGCGGGGAAAGAGTTAAAGCGGGGGCTCTGTCATGTTCTCTGTTGTCTTTTGTTTTTGTGCTGTTATTTTGAAGTTTAGTTTAGTTCCTGTTTGGTTTTTGTAGTCCTTTGTAGTTTCATTTTATGATTGGTTTTCCCCTGATTAGTTCTCATTCCCTGATTATTTCACCCAGGTGTTCCTTATTCCCTTGTTTGTTCCTTTTTGTATATAAGCCCTTTTAGTTTCCTTGTTTCCTTGTTAGTTCTTGCATGTTTTTGATGCTCTGTGCCAGGTCTCCCTTGTTTTGCTTGTTTCTGAGTTTTTCTTTATGTTTTTGAATAAACTGCTGCATCTAGATCCTCATTCTCCGCCTGCTTCGTCACACTTATAATATGTTGCATGGGATCGACCGGGGGCAGAGGGAACAATTGCGAAATGGGTCCGCCGACAGGGGGACTGTACCATGGAAATTACATCACAGCAGATTATCGGAATAATCAGAGCCTGTGGAGCACCTGTTCCAGTACAGGCAAGATGG
This sequence comes from Xyrauchen texanus, assembly GCF_025860055.1. NCBI lineage: Eukaryota > Metazoa > Chordata > Actinopteri > Cypriniformes > Catostomidae > Xyrauchen > Xyrauchen texanus. The sequence goes on along the minus strand of NC_068313.1, from coordinate 24,214,240 downwards.
TGCCTGCGGTGGGTCTGTCTGCAAACTTCCTCCACTGAATTCAGTGCCACAAGGCTAGGGAGGAAGGACATCAAGGGTCCGTGACTTGTGGACTTGACTGGGGGAGTAGAGCGCACATATTCGACTCAGGCGACCCGGAGTTGTAAAATCTCATGAAAGTATTTGGTGTTGCCCAGCCTGCCGCACTGCATATGTCTGCTAGAGAGGTGCCATTGGACAATGCCCACGACGATGCCACACTCTTTGTAGAGTGTTCTCGAACACACAAGGGGGCGGGCACGGCCTGGGTCTGGTAGGCCAACTCAATAGTGTCCACGATCCCATGGGCAAGCCTCTGTTTGGAGACAACGTTCCCTTTCTGCTGTCCACCAAAGCAGACAGAGAGCTGCTCAGAGTGACTAATGCTCTGCGTGCAATCCAAATAGGTGCTTAAATCATGCACCGAACACGGCAATGCTAAGGCTGGGTCGTTTTGAGCCAGTATGGCGGCTACATAAACCTTCAAGATGGAGAGGGACAGCCACCCCTCCAGCTACTCCTGCAGAAATGAGAGCACTGACCTGACTGCAAAACTCTGGTTCTTCAGATCGGGAAGAACACCAATTTACGAATAAGTGCCACTTTAGGGCATAAAGCTGCCTGCTAGAGGGGGCTCTGGCTTGAGTGATCATGTCTACAACAGCTGGTGGTAGACCGCTTAGATCTTCCACATCCCGTCCAAGAGCCAGACGTGGGAGTTTCAGAGGTCTGAGCGCGGATGCCAGAGTGTGCCCCGTCCCTGAGAAAGAAGGTCTTTACTCAGGGGATTTTGCCAGGGAGGTGCTGTTGTGAGGAGTGTGAGATCCGTGAACAAATTCAGTGGGCCAGTAGGGGGCCAAGTGAGTGACTTGTTCCTTGTCCTCCCTTACCTTGCACAGGACTTGTGCAAGTAGGCTCACTAGGGGAAATGCGTACTTGTGGAGCTGTATTCCAGCGCGTCTGTGCTGAGGGGGGCTTCTGTCAGAGAGTACCAGAGCTGGCAGTGGGTGGCTTCTCGGAAGGCAAACCAATCTAACTGTGCTCTACCTAACCGACCCCAAATCAGCTGGAGTCTCCACTCTCCACTGCACGTTACTTGCCATGACAGCACATCCGCTGTGGTTTTAATGTTGCCCGGGACATGAGTGGCATGCAGCGACCTCAGCCGCTGCTGATTCCAAAAGAGGAGATGGTGGGCGAGTTGTGACATGCAACGAGAGTGAATGCCGCCATCGCGATTTATATACATAACTGTTGCTGTGTTGTCTGAGTGGATCTATCCAGGAGCCAGTGGCTGCGTACCAGTTGCACACGGCGCCCCTGCCTGACTGGGAGGCATCTGTAGGAACTACAATGTGTCTGAATACCTGCTGCAGGGGTACTCCTGCCCGTAGAAAACAGTGGTCTGTCCAAGTGCTGAATAAGTGATGGCAGGAAGGGGTGAGGGTCACACAGTATGTGACGTGGTGCTATGCACATCAAGGGACTCGTGTCTGAAGCCAGTGCTGAAGCGGTTTCATATGCTTCAAACCGAGTGGCGTAATCATCGCTGAGGATGCCATATGCCCCAGGAGCCTCTGAAATTCTTTCAGTGGAATCACTGTGCCCGGTCTGAACATGCTCATGCAGTTCAGCACCAATTGCGCGCTCACTAGTGAGGAGCGCTGTCATTGAGACCGAGTCTAACTCCATGCCAAGAAAAGAGATGCTCTGAACAGGGTAGAGCTTGCTCTTTTCCCAGCTGACCCGAAGCCCTAAACGGCTGAGGTGCCTGAGCACCAGGTCCCTGTGTGCACAGAGCAACTGTCAAGAGTGTGTTAGGATTATCCAATCATCGAGGTAGTTGAGTATGCGAATGCCCACGTCCCTTAACGGGGCAAGAGCTGTCTCTGCGACTTTCGTGAAGACGCGAGGGGACAGGGACAGATGAAGGGGAGGACCTTGAACTGATATGCCTGGCCATCGAAAGTGGAACGTAAAAAGGGTCTGTGATGGGTTAATATTGAGACGAGAGAGTAGGCATCATTCAGGTCTACCGCGGCGATCCAATCTTGATGCCGGAAGCATGTCAGAATACTTTTATGCGAAGTAAGGGCTGTGGAACCCCTTCTCCATTTCGGCTGGAGGGACAGGCTCTATCGTGTCTTTGTGTAGAAGGGTTGCGATTTCCGCACGCAGGGTGAAGCCCTTTTCGCCCGGCACAGAGGTGAAGAGGACGGCGCTGACATGGGGCGGGCGCCTGGCAAACTGAATCCCGTAGCCGAGTCGGATGGTCCTGGCCAGCCACCGAGACGGGGTGGAAAGTGTAAGCTTTCATCCCGAGGTGGTTGTGCTGAGGAGAGGCTAGAAGCACTTATCTTGCTCTGCATACCTGGCCTTGGGCGCGTTCAGGCCTGAGGTGTGAGTGTGGTGTAGTTGGGCACGTGATGGCGGAAGGTCCGCGTTCATTGGGGCCCGACTGCATGTGCCCTGTGTCTGATCGCTGTGAGAACGGCGTTGTGGGCACTGGCTAAGTGACCCAGGGAGTGAGAAAACTGCTTTCTTTGTGAAAAAAGGGGTACCGCAGCCCATTGGGGGTGCGGTAAATAAAGAAAAGGAAAAAAAGATTCTCAACCCGGCCCTCCACCGGGGGATGGAGTCATCTGGATACCAGCTCCGTGGCAGACATCTCTCTCCTGGGGTTGCCTGTCTCAGGAGCGCTTTGGAGCCTTCCGTGTCCGGGAGGTGGTTCATAAGATGGGAGTCCGCTTTCTGTGGGGAGCTCTATGCTGGGACGGAGCTGCCTAGGGTTTCACTGCCGCAGGGGGATGCGGGATCTCGCAACGTTACCATGGTCATGTTCTCATAGTGAGAACAGGAACCATCCACAAATGCTGCGTCGGTGTGATCTCTGCCCAGCCACGTGAAGCAGCTCCCGTGGCTGTCAGAAGCGGAGAGGTAAAGACCGCATCCAGGAATGACACAAAGAAGGCATCTTGAAAAAGATGTGTCTTTAAAAATACGTTCAGCGTCAATGTGCTTACTCTTTTAGAGAAATATATAAGACAAAGGTAGCTGAAATGCGGCGTATATCCAACAGCGTATGCTGAGAGGTGAGTGGAACTGCAGTGGTTTTTACCCAGCTTGCTGAAACACAACCGCTCGGCTCCGAAGAAAAAATCTGTCTGAACATACGCACACTTCCCTCCTTTTATACCCGTATGTATGGGGAGGGGCATGCAAATTCTGTTCGCCAATTCTCATTGGCCTTTTCTCAAAGATTAGAAGTAACCGAGGCTCTCAAGAGAGACCCCTAGTGTCACTACATTGACACAACATTGAGTGAGTGACAGAAGGGGAACTATATGTTCAAATACATTTAACAACCATAAAGTTTCCAAATATTGTTTGACCCTGTTACACCTGTATTAAGATGTGTCTTGGGTGATCCAATCACATGTGGTCAAGTAAGACACATCACTGTTTACACCTGGCCACTTAAATGCTTCTCCTGTGACCACTTGTGATTGGATTTGGAGGGGAGGGTCTCTGTTTCATGACGGCATACATCAATCACTATGTCAGTGTGTTACTGCATGATAATAACCCACAACAAAGTTAGAAAAGTTAGAAAAGAAAGCGCAAAACAAATGCTGCGCTATTTCTCCCAGATGCAATTGAAATTTAATCTTAACACAAAATCTATATTTTGAGCAGAATTGTCTGTTATTTTAGTGGATTTCCTGTATTAACCTGAGCTGCAGATGTTTGTGCTTATCATAAGTGTCCCTGCATGTTGATATCAGACACACTGCAGAATATCTGTGGGGTTCTCATGCTTGTGTATACTGTACAGTATATCCGCTTTTGAATTTTTTTCAGATCGGACGGTTATTACCTTTTAAACTACACGTAATCTGCAAAATGTAAACTCTTGTTTTAGGTCAGTGGTTGATTGACAGACGAGGGGTGGTGCTTTGCTGCTGCTGGTTCAAACAGGACGAATTACCATTTAAACTTAAAATGTGATTTGGTTACATGTTTTTTTCTGATCCGATCACAAAACTTTTTAGACCCTGTTCAGACCTGTATGAAGCGCTGACCAAATGTGATCCAATCACCAAAGACCCATCTTTATACCAGGTGGAAACAGGGTCGTTGTCTTAATTTTGAACAGTTTATTATTGTTATAATTTAAACATTTATTTTTTTTTTATGTTTTGCAGGATAAGTGTTCTTGTGCTATATTTAAAAGAAATGCCACTTGGTTTGAACTTTTATACAATGACACATGCATATTATTATAAAGTGTTTTGTCTCATTTAAAATTTTGCATTAATTCTGACAGATTTGATGCAGACATTCAGGGGAAGATAAAATATAAATCATTGGAATGTGAGATGTTACATGGCATTCACTCTGCAGATTATTTGCTACACTACTAGGGCCATGACCCTAAAGACAGCCCATTCCCAGTATGCAACAGTTCTACCTTCATCTTGTCTTTCTCTGCCCAACAGGGAGGCCTGGCAGCCTGTGACTATCAAAAGCCACACAGGATAAACAAAATTAATTAAACAGTGGAATGTTTGACACCTTGCTGTCTCCATTTAAATGCAATTAAAGCGTGATCTAACATGATGTATCAAAACAGACACACACACATACAATACACACACACAAAACACTGTCCAAAACACCTGCAAAGTGAAAGAGAGAAGAAAATAAAACAACATTATTTCAAAATAATAACAATAATATATTAATATTAGATAATTAATAAATATAATTATATAATTAATCTAAAATAATTAATATTAGAAAATATTAACAACAATTATTATTTTTATTATTATAATTATGCTTAACGTTCAACATTAAGGCTTCCATTGTCCTAAAACTGCTGAGGTCTTGTGAGTGTGCGTAGAAGCCAGTGTTGCCAGATCTTGCTATGAAAAACAAGCAACCTTGTCTAAAAACAAGACAAAATTAAGCAACTTGCCTGAGAAAAAGCCTGAGAAAAAGGTGAGGGCATAGCTCTAAATAATTAGTGGTTTAAAGGGGGTGGTCATGGGTCACTAAAAACCCAGGGTATTTAAGAGTTAAATAAGGCTAAATTGCATCTTTTTGCAAATAACATGTTTTTTAAATAATCATATCCTTTAACAACAAATGTTTCACACACAAATCTAAATCAATCAATAAATATCTCAGTATGTAGGGATATTTATTAACTGCAATTGGTGTTACTTTATTGTATTATGGGGCAAAGCACTAACAATCTCAAATAAAGTTCTACCAACTGACCATATTTACAAGTGACAATAAATTGATAAAAATGATTCCGCTTATGCCATGGTTACGATATCTTAAGAAATCGTTCAGGGTTTTATCTCAAGACATTTCTGGATTTCGTCCCTAAAACGCTCTTGTGAGATTAAATACTTTCTTCCCCCACGGATTCAGCATCTTGCTTTGATGCAGCTGAAGCCTTCGTTGCTATTTCAAAAACGTAATTTCAGAAATAGCAACGGAGGATTGTGTGGCTTGCACTGCTTTACTGGAGCACTTACTGGAGTAATAAGGTAGAGTGTGTGTATGTGTGAGTGCATGTGTGTTTATTTGTTTGTACACACACACACACACACACACACACACACACATACACACATACACACACACACACACACACACACACTCACTCACACACACACACACCCCCCATACATGCTACCACAGCAAAATAACCATATATACAAAGACACTGGTTAAAATAACTCGGTTAAGAACATCAAACAATGTCTAAAATATTATACATTTATTTCAATTTCAGATGAAAAGCTCCGTTGTCTCCCCCACACTTACACACACTCACACACATACATACACATGCGCATGCACACACAAACACACATACAAATTGCGACCAACAAATAGAGCCGCACCCCCCACGATTTGATCAACACAACAGTTTCAATGTATTTCGCCCTAATCAGCCTCACATAGCTATAATGGAAACCACCACGCTAACTCTCCCTCTCTCTCGCTCGCACAAACACACACACACACACACAACCTTGTTACTCAAATGTTAGTTCTAACGTGATGTGAGATTCTCTCTTTCGATCCCTCAAAAACAAACTCACACACGCACAAACCCACTAACTTATTACTCCAGTAAGTGCTCTAGTAGCGCAAAGCAGCGCAAGCCTCGCTGTCCTCCGTTGCTAGTTCTATGCTGTATCAGAGCAAGATGCTGAATCCATGGCAAATGAAAGTAGTTCCGCTCTCAAGAGCGTTTTAGGGCCGAAAACATGAAAAACTCATAAGAAAAACCCTGAACGATGGTGTAGTAACCATGGTATAAGCAGAATAATTGAATTACAGAAAAATAATGCACAACCGAGGTGTAACGTTCACTCCGCTATGCGTTGTGACTACATTACCATCTCAGGTGTGCATTATTTTCAATAATTAAATTATTCTGCTTATACCATGGTTATTACACCATCGTTCAGGGTTTTTCTACGTAATCAATTATTCCTTACTTAATATTATTTATATTATTATGAAGTTGGGCTGCATCATGGGTACCACCATGATGAGATCGCATAATCAGCAAAATACCAATTGCTTTATCTTTTTAACCACTCTGTTTTGGACACTACTGCTCGCAGAGTAAATGAATCATGGCTGGCAACAAACAGTACATTTCTATAATAATAGCATCAGTGTCATTTTAAATACAAGATGACTGAGATATTAAGTGCACCTTTAAATTACATAACAATACAAGTGTTTAGGACATTAAAGTTCTAAAACAGACCCCTGTAAAAAAAAATAAAAAAAAATATAATATAACAGGGAAGGGACGAGTCAATCTCTACCAAAAAAAGAAAAAAAAAAAATCATTACCTCAACCAATTCTGAGGGCTTTTCAGAGCATTGAGGTAATTGTTGTGTTTTTCATTAAAGGGAAATGAGTATCCGGAAATGAAATGAAATTCGCTCATCAAAACCAGTGAAGTGTTTGTGCAGAGCCGGGACAGCGTCACTGTATGTGTACATGCACACACACACACACTTTCACATGCACACGCACACACACACACACGCACACACACACACATATACCATACTGGACTAAATTGTCCCTGTTGCTATAACTGCAGGCTCCCCTTCTGCTATTACCACAGAAAATTGGAAAAGAAACTGTCCAGGAAAGAAAGAAATAGATTACAGTATAAAGGTGAAAAAAAAGATGGGGAGACAAGAGATCAAGAAAATGAAAGAGAGGAAGACTTGAAAATGAGGGCATGATGAGACCCCAATCCATTCAGTTTGGATGAGAAATAGGAGAGAGGGAAGAGTAGAAAACAGAGAAAGAGGAGGGGAGATGAGGATAGAGTGAGCAAGATCCTGGTATTGAGGGGTGTTGTTTTGTGAAGCCAAGGCCAGTAGTCTGAATGTTGCAGAGAGTGTCTTTAGTGTCCAAGTGAGGGGTTTTGGGGCAGAGGAGGTGATGTCAGGGAACATTGCTGTGGCAGTGAAGTGGGAGACCCAACTTTACAGGGTAATTTAATCTGTGGCTGTGAGTGTTCAGCATTTGAGGTGAAGAAAGTAAAGGAATAAAGAGAGGAGGAGAACAGTGCACAGTCTGGGTTAAAACAAGAGTCCTTTATAGAGTCCACTCAATCACAAACTGTTCATCTCTGTTGACAAATATATAAAAGCAAGGAGGAAAGCAAAAAGAAGGAATACATTTTTAAAGATACAGTATTTTTTTTTTCAGTCTGTCATATGTTGTCCTAAATACAGTATGTAGTCAAAATTTCTACCATACCATCATAGTAAAAAAAAACATTTTGTTTGTTTGTTTGTTTCTAGTTTTTCTTGAGTTATTGACATGTCTGGTTACCCAATGTTATAAAAAAAAAAATAAAAAAAAAAAAACTCTCTCTACTTTTTATTCTTTGATACTGTAGGTCACTGCAATGCTTTATATTAGCAGCTATCTTTTAAAGAAGTTTTGGTTGGATTAGCATGTAAACATGCTGGAAGAAACCATGCAACAATCGGACTGCATTTCATGACATTTTAAAAGGTCAAAGTGCATGAAATGTTTTTGATTGGCAGAAACTTTGTTACTATCCACTCAAGTACCGCATAAATAGCACTTTTCAAGTGAAATTCACAAAATATTTGACCAATGTTCCCAGCTGATTGTAACGTTAGCATCCGGCTAAGATAATGAGTACATTCTCTATGTACACAAAATGCTCCACACACACAAATATAGCTGTAAATACCAGATATTTCCTTAAATTATACTGTACATAATATTATGGCTGGAAAATGCATTAATTCTTGCAATTAATAGTTGACTATGTAACACAGTAAAAACTGAACAATTAATGCAATATCCATTTTTTTCTTCTTTTTTTTGTTTTTACATCCTGAAAAATGTTTCCCCTTTGGCTAGAATTGGCACATATACATTTTAGTAAATATAGTTATGATTATATTTTTGGGTGTATTCACCCTTGTAGTTCAGTTCTCTTGATCCTCTTGGTCCGGACCAAAAATGAAAATGATACATTTAGTCCTGGTTCGTTTAGCATTCACACTTGCATTTTTAACACCGAACCTAACTATACAAAACCAAAGGCATCAGGGAAAAGTCACAACCTGATTGGAAAGCTTTTATGATGTATATTGTTCCACAGAACTTACCGAACATCCAAAGTAATGCTGGCTCGTATATATGTATATATGTATATGTGGTGGCATTTTTACTAGCTGAGAACAAAAGAAGAGTTAATAAAATGTGTAAAAGAGTCAAAACAATGACAGGAATTCCTCCATTGTACACCCAAACGAATATATGCTGCAAGGACAGCTGACGGGCGGTTCCGACACCAGTACCAAACTGTAATGGGAAACATAGCTCCTATGATGAGAAGATCCAGGTATGCTTGAGGTCAGTATTAGGCAAATTACTTCCTGTTTTGGTCCGTTTAGATGTCTTTGGTCCATGTTGTGTTCATATATCAATCAAACCATACCAGAGTTAATTTGGAAGTGGACCAAGACCCACTTTTCAGGCGGTCTCGGTTCGCTCGTTTAATGTGCACCAAGGTTCGGGTGACATCGTTCACACTTGTTCAAATGAACCGCACTAACACAGCAATCACACCAGAGTTCCTTTTAATCTAACCAAACCTGCCAAGTGTGAACACACCCTTAATGTACCATGATTAATCATGGTTAATCACAGAAAACTTTGTGAATAATTACATTTGTAATCGATTCACAGCCCTACATAAAATATAAATGTGCGGTCCACCATCTTGTCAAATATGGAATAAATATGTATCCTGAGCAGGATGTCATCATGTTGACTAAAATATAGGATGTCCTGTTTATTCCGGAGCAGTTGGCAACCCTAAGGTTTTGGGACAGAGCTGCAATATCCCAAATTTCAAAAACAACATCATAAATCAATCTTTGTTAACAAAAGTGTTATTCTTTCTTTAATGAAACTACTGTTTTATACAATATGAACTGCAATGTTTTTGCACACATTTAAATTTAATGTATAATGAAGAATTGTGTACACATGGGCAGAACAAGGCAAGGGACCAGGCAAGTGAGTACCCTCAAAGCCATGCTCAGCACATTCCTCCTTCCCATTTCTCTATCTCTCTCTCTCTCTCTCTCTCTCTCTCTCTCTCTCTCTCTCTCTCTCTCTCTCTCTCTCTCTCTCTCTCAAATTTCAAATTAGCTTTATTGGCATGACCGCATACAATGTATAATGTTAAAAACATTATGATAAAAAACATATTACAAACATAAAAAACATATGTACATGTATATACAATAAATAAATAATAATGATAATAAAATACAAACAGATAACAAAGTAAAATAAAGAGAGCAATGAGAAAGGGAAGAAAAAGGGAAATTAAAACAGCAGTTTCAATAGAGATCTAATATCATGAGGGGTCAGCCTCTCTCACTTATATGATGACAGGAGGACACATACTGTGCTGCCAGATGAATACACTATTTTCTCTCCTATAAGAGAGTTTGTCTAAATTATTTATGTCATGGAATTCAGGTTGAATATGAGCTATTTGTGTAAAGTAATGTTTCTAACTGTCTCATATTTACTTCAGTGATTGAGGAAGTACAGCTCATCCTCCACGACTTCAGTGCAGTGTGAACACTGTGTGTTCTCTCTGGGTCTCCCGTTTTGTCTGTGTCAACCCATCTCTATGGACAGACTGTGTTCACTTAGATGATACTTTGACAGTGTCTTTCTTTGTCTATAGTCTTTAATATTGATAAAACATGGTAATTTAGTATCCAATTTAGAATCAGTCTTGATTCTGCGGATGTAGCTTAATTTTTGTACTTGCGTGACTTTGTGCTGCCAATCATGAATGTATTAATCCTGGGTTGTTCATTCTGTCTGTTTTCTGATGAAAACAGAGAGCTTTCTTCCAGAGGTTAGCATTCAATTAAGCTGCCTGCTTGTCTAAGGCCAGACAAAGACCCCCCACACACACACACCTTCTCTCCCCTCCACCAAACTTGTAATTACAATGTTCTACACACTGCTCTGCCATGACCCACTGTAAAATATGACCATCAATTCTGCCATTATCTCTGCATCCGGATTCCAGGCCGATGGCCGTGATTGGGCGCTTTGTGCCGGGCGTCAGGATGAAGAATATCACACCACTATCTACTGTAATGAATTACTTTAACTTTTAACCTTGCAGATCTGCGCTTGAACTTATCACCACAAATCATCACCTTTTTACTTTTTTCTTCTTCTTACTCTCTCTCGCTTCCATTTTTATCAGCAAACACTAAATTAAAATATGAAGTCACTCAATTTAGGAAGATGCTGCAGCAGCATTTGTCTGATATGGCGATATGGATGATATAGGTAAAATTTACCAGAAATAAAAAAAGTGGATTATTTAAATATAAGAGAGAGAGAGAGAGAGAGAGAGAGAGAGAGAGAGAGAGAGAGAGAGAACTATATCCTTGAATACACAGAAAAATTCCCTCTAATTTGATTTGGAAAATTGTAGGGTATTTAACCCTGTGTATTTGTTGAAAGAGAAATTGCTTTTGTGTATCTTCAAGTACATGTATTTGAATGTGTTAGCCCATGTGTGCTTAGGTGTGTAAGACTAATCTGGAAACCTTGACCAGGGTTTTTTCTCATCTTCAGTAAAACAATATGAAGGCTTGATGAGAGGACTGACCATTACTGAAGGTCATTCAGATGGCAGTCCAGTATTATTCTGCACACATTTTCTTCGCATCTGTGTCCTTGGTCTACACTGCATCACTTTGAGCTTTAGATTCATGCATTTACTGGCTGAAATGCTCAAAGATCCCAGGAGCATGTCAGTCTGAAGCGGCACTTTTTTTCTCTGTGTAAGCCGAATTCAAGATCCTTTTGTTAGCAACCATTTTCTATCCATGAATGAGCTGACAAGTATTTTAAATGGCATGGTAAAAATGCAGGGGCTGAGAGGGTGCCAGGGCCCCAAATGTAGAGTGATGAATGGGCAGTGGAGCTGGTTGAGCTGTGGGACAGCATCATGACCAGGGCATTCTGCCGGCATCCAGTTTGAGTTGTAAGGCACCTTAGTAGGCACAAATTCTAGAAGACACTTATTAGGGTCCTTGGCAGGTTGGCAGGTGCACACACATGCACAGAGATTACAAGGTGACTACACAAATGAGCTTGGGGTTTCTACTGAAAACGAAAATTAATTTCCATGACTTTATCATGACCTTTCTAGTTGTTTATGATTAATGGTAAATGACTTTTAAAAATAATTTTGATTAAGATCTATTCACTAAAGGATTATTCAGACAGATTCATTGAAATAGCCAACTCAAAAATAATATTTAGCTCACAAATTGGCTTCACTATGGCTTGCAAGCTAGTTTTACTCTACACAAGTGCAATATTTAGCCAATTAAATATTTAAGAGCAGATTATGTAGCCATTATACAGTCTGAATTTCATATTGTATTTCCTTCATGGTTAGCTAACAGTACTCAACTGCTCTTGCAATTGGTCGCTTGCTCAGTTAGCCTATTCTAATCCTA